>NW_026622841.1:1687500-1810000 GCF_023065955.2 Ursus arctos
CTTCGGGTGGAGGGAAAGGCAGCACTGGCAACCTTTATAACAGAGATAGTGATTAATAGTGACAACTTTGAGTTGTCACAGCCTAGAAGGAAGTTCTCAGGCTGAAAATGAACCAAGTGTGCAGGTACTAAAGAGGCCGACAAAGGGGGCGTCGTTCTTTCACTCATGTTAACGCTAGAGATGGACATTCTTGTCGTATATCATAAACTGAACTGAAAATTGGGAAACATATTTGGAAAAACCCAGTCTTGTCTGAGTCTGCCCTGAACTCTACGTAACCCTGGGTAAACCTCACCTCCTGAGCTGGGTGCTCTGTCACATTGCACCGGTAACAAGATTACTGATTACAATAATATCGCCAATTTATGGAATGCTTCCCGTGTCACGCATACGCCAAGTGCTCTGCCTGGGTTGTCCCATTCGACAATCACAACGGCCCCATAAAGGAAGCAATTCTATCACCTGTGCTTCGTAATAGCAGGGCTTGCCCACGCTCACCCATCTGAGAAGTGCCACGCTCAGAACACGGCCACGATTCTGGAGTGTTAGTTCTCAACCACAGTTCATGCTGTACCAGACGCTACAACTGGTGGGTGGGAAATAGAGATGTGCCCAGGGAGACAGGACGATACCTCCACAAATAAATCTATCAATTCACAATACAGGCCATGTGTAACGGCCAAGTGTCCATCGTGTGGAGGGCAAGGCCAAGGATGGGAAACCAGCTGCCGTTGCAGAGAAAGCATGGAGGTTTCTTGTCTGAGACCGAGTCACAGGAGGGCTGCAGTTTGAAATCGGCCTTAATGAAGAGAGAAGGACTGGGAGAAGACAGGGGGCCTAGGTGAACTGAGGGGAAAGGAGGGAAAGGCTTGAGGGAGGGGAACTGAGTGGTGTGAAAAGGGGAGGTTAGGCCGTCAGTCTGGCCCAAACGCCCGTCTCCATACACCTGCCCGTCCAGCGCGGTATCACCTCTCAGGTCTGCTGCAGCCATCCAGAGAGACCATGAGTGCAGTGCACGTGAGGGGACAGAGCAAGGGCAGGCATGTGCTGGCAGAGACACTTTACAGGCCAACAAGGTCCCCACAGGTCAGGACCACAGTACTGTGTACAGCTAACCCAGGACACCAGACCTGCTCCCTCTGCTTCTGTTCAAGCAGAACGGAGAGGAAAGATGTAGCGGGTATAAGGTTAGCAGGATGCTCCGTTATTCAAGGGGCACCTCGCCTGTTCCAAGGTCAAAGCCAGGATAAAACTTCCCCGTGATCTTTTATTAAGCAAACATCCTGTAGTGCAGGTGGTAATGTTCTTACAATATTCCCCAAATAAAAAACATGCACCCCAGTGTTTAGAGCAGCATTCTTTATAATAGTCAGGACACGGAAGCAGCCCAAGTGTCCATCAACTGACGAATGGATAAGGAAGACATGGGAACTCTACTCAGCCGTATACAAGAATGGAATCTTAGCATTTGCAGCAACATGGCTGGAGCTAAGCAAAATAAGGCAGTCGGAGAAAGACAAACACCGTATGATCACTCATATGGAACTTAAGAAACAAAACAGATGGACAAGGGGGGGGGAATCAAGGAACAGACTCTTAAGTACAGAGAACACATTCACCAGAAGGGAGGGGCTGGGGGTGGGGGAAATCGGTGAAAGGATGAAGGGGGCACTTGTGGTGCTGACCACCGGAGACGTGTGAAGTGCTGAATCACCATGTTATATGGCTGAAATTAATAATAACACTGTATGTTAACTGTACTGGAATTAAAGTGAAGACTTAAAAAGTAAAAATAAGTAAATAAAAATAACGGCACGTTTCATGTGACCATATTTTCTTGCTCTGATGTTTCTGAATGTGAGCTAACGGCTGAGGACGAACATTTACACATTAAAAAGCCTCTATTTTCACTGACAAGGAAGGCACTGTGGTAGCTTTTTGCATAAGACAAGACCTGAGGTACTTTTCTTTTTAATCCTTAAGTGACGTGTAGCGTGTTCCGTGTATGAATAGGGCAAATGTCCAGGTTTGAGATGATAGGACGAGAGGACAGCCAAGGCACTGAGCAGAAATCCCAGGTCTCCGGCATCCTGGAAGACTCCTCTGCTGGATTGGGTCCTGGGAGGAAGAAAGAGCGAGTAAGTAAGAGCATCATTTCTTGTCAAATGAAGCAAAAGAGAATTTGGAGAGGGGCGCCTGGGTGGCTCAATGGGTTAAGCATCAGACTCTTGGTTTCAACTCAGGTCACGGTCTTGTGGTCATGGGATCGAGCTCCGCGTTGGGCTCTGCACTCAGTGCTGAGTCTTCTTGTCCCTCTAACTCTCCTCTACCCTTCCCCCACCCCCCACTCTCGAGTTCTCTCTCATAAGTAAATAAAATACTTAAAAAGAAAAAAGGAAATTTGGGGAATTATTTGACCATGTGGACTATGCAGCAGGATGGAAGTCCAACTTGGAAAGATCTGGAGAGCTGGTCAAAGAGCAAGGAACACAGAAAATGTCTTGGAGCAAGACGTCCTGTCTGCATGCTGCGCCGACTCCTCCTGCCTCCCTGGAGTCGTTTTCTCAGGACTCGAGCGGCCAGCGTGTCTCTCGGCTCACAGTCCCTCTCTCTGAGCTTTTTGGGTGGAAAAGGGTTTCAACACACGGCTGCATGATAGTTGGAAGCAGACACGTGGACTTACCCTTCAACAAATTCTACACACCAAGAAGAAGGGGAAATTTCCTCCGAGAAAAGCTGAGTGCCCCAAGGGTGTTGAGCAGGGCTGGGAATCTCGAGCCGGCCCTTCCCCCGGTGTGTGCAGCTGCCTGCCACTCCCGTCTGCGCTTTGGCAGCCGCAGGACCGGTGACCCGCCCAGAAAGCAGCGTGCCAGCGTGGCATAGCTGTGCGGGCCGAGGCGTGGAGCGGATTACGACATTTATAGCGGCCATGCCTTGGGCAAGTCACTCCAGGTTTGTGGACCTCAGTGTGCCCATCTGTAAAGGAGAAATAATGTCCTTTTTTATCTTCAGTTAGCTTGCAAAGGAGTTTGTGAATTTAAAAAGAGATGATATGACATGACTTTTAAAATGCAAAATGATTAGTGTGAGTATTATACACAATTGAAGAGGAAAGAAAGTGTAAAATTGTTTCTTTGACCTCTAGTCTTATATTCTGGAATTTTCCAATAGTTAACTCTTAATCAGAAATATAGAAGTAAAACATCTTTTATGTGGAGCAGGGAGTTACAGACATGGCAACGGGGCTTAGGAAACTCCTCTTGGTATTCATGACATTTAAAGAGCACGTGACACATCGCTAAGCATACTCTGGAAATGCTCATTGCGCGTCTTGGGAGCGCTTTGTAATCTATTCCAAGCGACTCGTGAGAGCACATTTCCAAATCAAAAGGAAGCTGTAGAATTTCATAGTTTCCATGGTGGGGGACAGTTTGTGACTAATGACGTGAAAGACGAATCAGGGCTGCGCTCTCGTGACCCTCCTAAGAATATTAGCGAGAACTTTGGAGTTTTGACAACAAACTGAGCAGAGCCAAGAGCCCTAAAACCATTTGTCTGTTTAAACCAAGACTTCAAATTATGAAATTGGAATTCTAAGGCTCTATTCCCTGGCGAACAATCACATTCTTTTTCATTGCAAACTGCCTTAATCGGTTTGAAAAAGAAAGGTACTATCGTTTCCATTATAATTCCAGAGCAATTTTTTCTTCTGCTTAGCTTCCTAAATTATTAGTTTAATAAAGGAAAATGTTAGTGTGATTTTAATTCCCTGAATAACATTGTGGATGATAAGAGAAAATAATACGATTGCTCACTTGGCTGTTTATATTCAAGGTTACACATTTTTCCCCACTGGTATAGTAATGTTATGTTTGCTATCATATATTAATTTCCTTTAAAAAAGCAAAGGTTGCACAGACCCTAGAATTTTGTAAAAACATTGGAGTTGAATCAATCAATATACATATCAAAATACTAACTTTTAATATGTAATTGATCCATTATGTAAATACCTATACAATATAATTTCACTCTGTTCTCTAGAAGGAATCATGTCCACCAATTTCCAGGCCCCAAGATGATAGATGTAACCCTACATAATCCACAGAGTTATTTAGGCAAGAACTGTAAAGAGTTTGAAATTTCACCTCACATACCAGCTAACCAATTTCCCTGCTACAGTTTCATAGACGGTGGCAGAAGACATGAGACTCCTGGGTCAGAGATGAAGGACAGCTTATTACTCACAATAAGGGCATTAATCAGAGAGTCAGCAAGAGCAGCCTTCTCTGAGGCCTGACTCCTCCTGGGCAAAGTGAAGGGGCAGATGGTACTTGCACACACCATGGGCTGTGTTGAGAGAAATCTTCGTCTTAGTAGATCTGCGTCTATGTAATGGACAGGCTGCATGCCTTCCTTTGGCTCCACCAGCTCGGCTCACCATACCAATGCCCTTGAAAAGATAGTTTGGAACAAAAGTAGTCATTCATCTGCAAGGAAGATGCATGGAAACATGAGAAATCCATAGACTATTTCATTCCCATACCACCTAGATTGATGCCCAACATATTGTCACCACTCCAAGAGTTTCATTGTGCCTTCTCCCACTAATACACTCCCACAAACCACAAAGGTCACCTATGTTGTGACCCCTATTACTATAGATCTGTTTTGCTAGTCCTCGAGTACCATATGAATGGAATTATTCAGTATGAATTCTTTTATTTCTGACTTCTTTTATTCAACATTATGTCCATTGTTGCAGCTCTTTTATGTTGTTATGCCGTATTTCATTACAGGCATGTACCACAATTTCTGGTGGTAGCAGGTTGATATGTCCCCATGGATTTAATTTCCCTGATGAGTAACAACGTACCTATTATCAATTGAGGTAGTGCCTTTTGTAAACTGGCTACTCCCTTCCTTCATCTGTTTTCCTTTTTTTTTTTTTTTTTTTCTTAAGTAACCTCTGCTTCCAATATGGGGCTTGAACTCATGACTCCAAGATCAAGAGTCACATGCTCTATTGACTGAGCCAGCCAGGCACCCTATCTAATTTCAAAAGTAGATATTTTTCTTCCATAAGTTTTGTTAAAATGGATTTGTTTAAGTGTCTATTTTAAATTGTTTAATTTCTTAATATAAAGTTTGTTAAAATGTTAAAATATTCTTTCACTGTTTTCAGTATTGCTCTGTAGTGTTATCCCTTTGTCATTTCTGATATTTGTCTTTTTTGTTTTCTTAAATAGTCTTGCTCTGTGTTTATCATTTTAATAGTATTTTCTAATAGTGTTGTAAGTATTTTCTGCTCCTTGGAGATTTCTGTCTTCTGTGATTGCTTTCCATTAGGTTAATTTCTCCTCTTGCCCTTCTGGTTTTCTTTCTTTGGACTTTTTTGTTTGGCTTTTTGCTCACTCTCTCTATTTCTCTAGTTGAAAGTTTAGATCACTGATTTTAAAACATTTAATTTCTAATATTTAATACTCCCGAAGCCAGTTGTTCTCTGAAGGCTGGGTGTTTGGAGGAATTGATAGAGCTAAGCATGGAGTTGGGAACCCAAGATTGGGACATCAATTTGGTATAAGATTAGCACTGAGATAGGGAGGGTCCTCCCTCAAACTCTGCCTGTTCGGGGTGCTGGATTGGTTGAGATGTCGCCATGGCAGGAGACAAGCATTCTTTCTCCAACTATGGAGAACAGGGTCTTCCAAGTCATGGGGCAATGGGAATTAATGATAACGGTAGACCATCCATCTTCTCTGTGCTTTGTTGGCCTGTGGATAGAAAGCATCGATCATCCTTTTACCTGAAGCCTCCATTCTAGATTTTTGACAAAATTCAAGGAGGGAGGAGAGGGTCAAAATTACATAATGAGTCTGGTGCAAAGAAAGCATGAGTTTAATGGAATTATTGTGGGAAATGAAGAAAAAAATGAACATCTAGCAACAATATTCCTGGGCATCTCATGAGTCTGGCACATTTTTCAGACCTGAGACTAAAGGTGAGCAGAAGCAGACACGGTTCCTACTTTTACGGAGTCAGATAATCTAGCGAGAACTGTATTTTGCAGTTCCGCAGCACATTTCTGGAGATGCGGCCGCAGATGTCGTGCCTGAGAGGACCTTCTCACCACCGCGCGGAGACAACGGCAATTTGCTTCATACACAGAATCTTTTTATTGAAGGGCTGCATCGTGGTGAAATACTCTTGAAGTCATTTTAAGCAACAATTAGGGATTCAAACCTGATTAAGAATTCAATCCCATGTAGGGGCGCCTGGGTGGCACAGCGGTTGAGGGTCTGCCTTCGGCTCAGGGCGTGATCCCGGCGTTATGGGATGGAGCCCCACATCAGGCTCCTCCGCTATGAGCCTGCTTCTTCCTCTCCCACTCCCCCTGCTTGTGTTCCCTCTCGCTGGCTGTCTCTCTGTCAAATAAATAAATAAAAAAAAAATCTTTAAAAAAAAAAAAGAATTCAATCCCATGTAGTGTTACCAATGCAAATAACACAAATGGGGTGAAAATCAGAGGAACAGAGAGTGTCCACCCCAGGCTAAAAAGAGCAATGAAAACTACAAACTATTTCATACTGACTTCCTTGTCTTCTGACACTGTGTAAGTCTCCTCCTGCTTACAGACTATTCAAAGTCTGAGAATACGTGCACATCAGAGTCAAGGAAATATGTTACAAACATCTTCATAACAATTTCTTGAACTAAATTTATTGCGGTTTTCATCTAAACATAGAAATTTGGGTCTCTCATTCCTACTTTGCTTGTGTTTTTGAAGAGGACCCTGATTACTTTCTGAGGAAATCTTATCCTCTTTGTGCTGATATGGAGTAGAATCCTGTTTATCAATGGTGAAAAAAAATATTTTGGTGGATTTCCTGAAGGATGTACTCAAATTTCCTCTTGCAATAATCCAGAACGAGAGTCCCCTACCTGGACTGCGTTAATTTGGCTTCTTATAAAATAACTTTCCTTTACTCAATTTCTCTTATTTTGTTATTGTTGGAAAATGGTCTCCTGCATTAGGAGATGTTTTAAAAATCAGCTGTAACAAATACCTGACTTTATTCACTAAAGAGTGTCTGTCGGGGAGGGTGTGTGCATGCGATGTGGGGCTGACTGAGGATGACTAAGATACCTCTCATCTTCCTGTTTGCCCTTCCCCCGAGCAACTGATGTGTTTTTATTGTTTAGATAGTGAGAATCTTTCATCTGTTCTATTTTGTTCCTTATTTTGGATGCTGGGGCATTCAAAGTGAAATTATGACTCCCCGTGATACGTGTTCTGGATCTGAGAGCATTTGGTCTGGGTACCAATCTTCCCTGCAGCTCCTTTCACTGTCTGACGTTTACTTCCCTTGCTCCTCACTTCTCTCGCACTTTCACATTCTTGGAATTCTCTCATTTTTGTATGCTGCCTAAAATCCTCTGATGAGTAAGAAAAGCATAGAGAAACAAAAATATACCCAGATGGATCACTAGTTACTGAGATACCAGCTCCCTCTTTGTGGAAAGTATTTTTATGGTGTATTCTCATTTACATACCTGGGTGCTTTGAACACATCAGGCTGTAAAACATGAGGTCATCTTTCTGCGTGATCCTAAGAGAGAATTAGGAACAAGTCTGGCTCAGAGATCATGACATCCTATAAATCCAACATGAAAGATGACTCAGCAGTTGGGATCAAAAAAAGATGAAAGAAAACACAGCACGAAGCAAGCTGAGCCTCAAAATAATACCCAGAATGGATTTATTGGAATAAAAAAGAAATTGGATCTAAGCTTCTTGAATGGGGACACCTATTGTGATGTGAGTGCCCCTACTGAGTGGGAGCTGAGAGGTAATGTGGTTATTTAACATTTGAACCCCAAGCACTTACTGCAGAGAAGGACCAAGTGCAGAGTAGGGGCAGTCGGGGGCTTCAGGAGCCCCCAGCAAAGGAGAGATTAGGCCCTGTGCTAGAGCACTCGTTGTTTACTAAATCAGGAGAGAAAACACCATCAGTCCTTTTCACGATGTTGCATCTTATAATATGAAAATAAATTTAAATTTTTAATTTGTATTTTTAAAAAATGTATTTTAGAAACAGAATTAAATATATAAACATAATTGCACATACAAACACCCATACACCAGGGTCATCATCGTACTCAGAAAATTATCAGCAAATCACAGCTGGAAGAGACCAGCTTTAAGTCAAGAAAGAAAACAGTCATTAAAATTAACTTTCTTTATAATTATGCATGGCTAAATGTTTTCTGTCATGTTTTTGAGTATCATACAATCCTTTTATTGTGTTGTTTTCAAAGCATGTGACATATAAACTCTTTCATCCATGGCCACTTACCTGACTCCCAGGATTTACGGATATGCTCCGGACCCTCTCTATAATTTACTTATGGCACCAAAGCCAGCTGAGTGCGCAGCACCAGGCCCGCACCTGCTCCACACCCCACTCCCCATGCCACGGTTGGAATTTCAGATCTGCCCTAAGGCATTTCTGTACATTAACCCCCAGTTTTGACTGTGCCATTTGTTCATATTATCCTAACGGTGGCATTTTTATTATAGTCATGAAAGTAAACCTGAAAAACAGGAGTGAAAAAAATGTTTTCATTTCTATGAAAAAATATTTAAATGTCCCATACATACTTAATAAGCATTTTTAATTGGTTGGTTAAAAAATTAAACCAGTATATGCCAATAATTGTACAAGACTTGAAAACTGTTATTGTAATATAGGAGAATCTTGCCCTGTGATTGCCTTGCCGGCATCTCCAACTTTTAACTCTACGATCAGCATGCCCGACCCGTGATCAGAGATGCTGCATTGCAGGGTTATCTCAGGTCTCAGACCCCCCACTCCGAGGTCAAAAATCTCCTCGGCCCTACATGGTGAGACTGACAAAATAATGTACATACATATATTTTAAGTTAAAAATGTTAAATTACTGATTTTTAAATTTAAATTTTAGCCATTTCATTTTTACCTACCCATGAGTCTCTTCAAGATAAAAGACCTGCCAGCATGTATGATAACTTATCTTTTTATAACCTAGCAGTATCTTTTCAGGTTCAACCTGTAAATTTTTGGAGATATGTTATCTAAACAAAGTTATCTAAGTACCTATATTATTCACCTCTGGAAACGGTCCTTCTCGAGTCCAATGATGATATGGAAGTTTTCCTTGAGCTCAAGCAGTAGGACCACCTCAACGACTTGGCAGAAATAAAGTGTAATCACCCTAACACGTGCGGAAGGGGTTAAAGAATTCAGGGAGGCAGCCGGGAGCTGGTCTTCAGGACAACGGGATTGTAAAAATATGAAGCCACTCTGGAAAGCAGTTTGGCAATTTTCTTAAAAACGAGACAAGCCATTACCATGGGATCCAGTAGTGCACCCCAGGCCGTTAACCCAGAAGCATGGAGACCTGTTCACACAAATCTACACAGGAATGTTCGTAGCACTTTACTCATAACAGCCACGACGCGGAACCAGCCTAGAGGTGCTTCTGCAGGCCATCTGTCCACGGAATTCTGCTCAGCCACGAAAAGGAACGCACCAGACACACAGGGAACTTGGATGGGTCGCAGGCCCTTACCCTGAACAAAAAAGCCAGCCTCAAAGCTTACATACCCTACTTACCTAATACTCTCAAAATTGCATCTAGAATGGAGACCACATTGGAAGCCTCAAGAGAGACGGGGGACGGAGGGAGCCGTGCCTGGAAATGACTGGACAGGGACCCTTGTGACAGACCTTCTGTGTCTTCTGTTTACATCTGTTGCAATTAGTTTTATCAAAAATGTCCCTATTCATTTACCTTATCACTAAAGTCCAGAATAATTCCCCTACATGAAAGATAAATTAGCGCCCTTAATTATTTCTCGGAGGACGGAGTGGTCCTTTTAAACTGCGTGAGGCTGGGAACTCTGTGGGGGGTGAATTGTGAAGTAAGTACAGAGCTTATTTGGTCAGGGAAATGGCACACTTTACAAACATAAAAACATCTCTTAGTTGAATGAATAATAAAATGAGTTCCCGGGAATGGGAATTTTCGAGACCGTGAGTGACGTAATTCGCGGGAGACGAAGGCTTCGCTGAGGGACTTCCCTAGAGGTAACACTGTAAATGTAGATTGGAAACAGGCTGCGGAGTGTCTAGAAAGCTTCTCGGACAACTTCACTGGCAACCAGCTCCCCCGTGAAAGGGCTTATATTCAACGTCTGTGTCAGCTACATCTTCTGCTTTGCCTGGATCAAAGTAGCATTTGTTCAGAGATGGCCGGTGGGCCACATAGCAGGTGGGGTCACACAGCCCACCAGCTCAATGACAACCGCAGAGCTGGCAGCTGTGGGGCGCAGGCGACCTCGGTCACCCAGTAAATACCCTCAGGGTCGCTGGGCTGAGTCCATCCATTAATGTGGCCCGGTTCCAGGCAGTCAAACTACTTCAGGAAAGTCTAAAGATATGGTATGGCCTTAGCCTGACCCTAGTCAGAAAAATCCTCCAAAGCCCAGTAAATTCTGGGACCGTATCAAGTATTAAAATTCATCCATTTTTTTGTGGAAGAGACACTATAAATGGATACCTAAGGGATCCTGAGCCTAAGACCGTGGTCTGTCTTGAATCAGATGCGGACCTAGAAGACCCGACACCCAGTTTGATCTCCACTGGGGGTCAAACAGAATTTGATTCCTGGGAAAGCAGTCGGGGTCTGATGGGGTCTCTTGGCGGGAACCCAGATATAACTTTCTTTGGAAGAGTCTCTGCACCTGCAGTCAAGCTAGGAGGAGGCGAACCGGTGTAGGTGGCCTTACCCGCGAGCCTGGCGTCCTGGGGGAAGAGGGAAGCTCGCGCCACAGTGTGCAGAGCAGAAGGCCACGCGGAGACGCAGTGTCCACACGTGAGGACAGCAGATGGCCCGCAGCCTCCAGAGCAGGGGCGGCCCGGAGGGATTCCCCTGAAGTCCCCAGAAGACACCAGCCCCGCCAACACATTGGCTTCAGGCTTCTGGCTTCCGGAGCCCTGAGGACAGACATTCTGCTATTTGGGGCAATTTTTTTAGAGTTCCTTGTCAGGCAGCTTTGGAAAAGTCTGCGGAAACAAAGGGACTTTGCAGTTTCAACTCTCGATTCCTCTTTCTTCTCTTTCCGACTCTGACTCGGTATCCGAGGTGAAACGCCAGAGATGTGGTAAGGTTTTGGACCCTGGACACTTCCCCGGTTCCCTGACTGCCCAGCGTGGCCCTCAGGCCCAGTCCCGCGTTCGGGCACGCCGGCCTGGGAAGACAGCTCTTCGGCCCTTGGCTCCGCTCTGCTCCTGGAGCCCCTCTTCATTTCCCGCTGGCCGGGGCCCCAACGGAGCTGCTGCCCGCCCAGCAGCCCTGCTCCCCCGGGTGGGCCTGGGGGCAGCTCCTGAGACGGGGAGAACAGAAGGATGAGGCGCAGCAAAGGACGGGCTGGGCCCGCGAGGATTCGTGGACAAGGTCGCGGGGAGATTGGATGGAGGGCTGAGGGGTTCAAGCGAGCTGGCCCTCACTAGTTTGCCGCTTCCCCTCAGATATCCATCCCGTATCTGCTCTCCCTTCACAGCCCAGGTGCACGTGCGTGGCCGGTGTCACAGGCTCCCCTCATTCATACTCAGCTCCGGGGCCCACCCCGAGCGCTACTGTAGAATTTTCCCAGAGCGCGCGGGGGCGGGGCACCTGCGCTCTTGTCTCCACCGCTCAGCCAGCTGCTGTGCTTGCGGGGTCAAGGAAGTGGGAGCGGGAGGAAAGCTGACCGGACAGGGGCTCTGGAGCGGCCTGGAGCAGCCCCTGGGCAGGGAGGCTGGAAGGACTGCTCCGGGCCGTGGCCCATGAAGCTGTGGCACCAACCCTTGCTTCCCACGTTCCTCCCTGGCTGCCCCCCGTGCTCCTCTACCCATGCCCTCTCTGCGTCTCCACACGCACTCCCTGTGCTCCTCCCTGGGTGTGCTGCCCTGGAGCTGGGCTGTGTGCGGTCACTGTGCGCCCTCCGATTCCACGTGCCCACGAGCGGGAGCCTCCGGAGGCCAGGACAGATGCAAAAGGGGAACAGCTACAAGGGAGATGGGAAACACTTTTCCAGTGTTAAGTGCTTGGCTTTGGATTTACTGAAATCCACTAAAATCTCAAAATATTCTAAGAACAGGTCTCTTTCTTTTTGTCTTCTTGTATTGCAATCACATATTTTTAGAGTACTTTACGATGGATTTTTAAAACTCCCCAATTATATATTAACCCAATAGTCCTTAATTAGAGATTATCACATAATTGCATAATTACGGACTTTTAAAATGCATATTATTTACTCTATAGTCCGTGAGGAGCTGTTATGGACTATTGTGTAATTGTATAATAGGGGATGTTATAAGGCATGCTTTTTATGCAGTAGTTTGAGCCATTATAGTGGGTGGTATCAAGATGTACTTACAGAATGTTCTGGATCCTTCACCCTGTGCAGGAGCAGGAGCTGACTGGCTGGGGTCCTGGGCACCGTGAACATTAAGTCATTGCGGATGGAGACCACCAAAGCAGGCTGTCCGTGTGAATGAAGACAGGGGCATGGGTACAAGTTATCCGTGACAACAGTTTGGATCCTATATCATACTACACTGAACAAAATCATTTCTTTAAAATATCTGAAAAGAAAACTTGTTGCACTTTTAAAAAAGTCAATATATGCGTTGCTTCAACAAAGTATTAAGATGAAATGTGACACCGCAGACCATCACCCTTAGGCTGCTAACTGAAAAAAGCCACCAACATCATAACCGTCTTTTTCAAAAGTGAACCCTTACACGTCCTTTTTTACAATTTTTGTTGAATTTAGGAGCCTCACGTGGTTGACCCTTCCTGTCACTGGAAGGTACTTGAAAGAATTTCATTAACTTCAGGAATTCTGCCCACCACACGCAAAGATGATCTGGTTCGAGATTTTATGTCATTTCTGCAAAAATGGGATAACTCTCAGAGAGTAGCCCTCAAAGAAGGAAGAATATATTTGGTCAAATCCTTCAGTTTTGACAAAAGGACTCATAGATTAAAACACCTGTCCTGGTCCTGGTCATCGCGCTTGCTAGCGGGTTGGTTGGGTGACCACCCAGACCTGCAGAAGTCCCCTTCCCCTCCTGCGGGACCAGTCACCCACAGCGGGGCCGGTGGCATGCGAGCATCTAGCCCATGGAAACCCTGGCTAGGGAAACATTCAAAGGCAAACATGGGAATTATATTAAATTAAATTAAATTAAAAACCCAGACTCATTGGCATGGTGTCACCCAAACAATTACCAATCTGCTATTTCAGTGACTTTGGGGGGAAGAATAAAGAACAGTCACACAGACAGAAAAAAAGAAAATCTGTAAATTTCCTTTCATTTTGTTGGGTCTTCAGACCATACAGGATAAGTGTCTGGTCCCAAATTAGAAAATTTTATCTTGGGGCGCCTGGGTGGCACAGCAGTTAAGCATCTGCCATCGGCTCAGGGCGTGATCCTGGCGTTATGGGATCGAGCCCCACATCGGGCTCCTCTGCTATGAGCCTGCTTCTTCCTCTCCCACTCCCCCTGCTTATGTTCCCTCTCTCGCTGGCTGTCTCTCTCTCTCTGTCAAATAAATAAATAAAATCTTTAAAAAAAAAAAAGAAAAGAAAATTTTATCTTTTAGTTTCTCCGGTTGGTCCCCCCAAAGGGAGAAGTTTCTTACCGTCTTTGTGTATGCTTCATGCAAAGTGTCCCCCCAGCGATCCCCTTCCTGGGCCTTTGGAGGGATTTTTGATGCTGAAATAATGCGTGGGAGACAAAAGCAAAAATAAAGTCGCATTCTGAATTGCTAGAGAGCAATTTGCTGAAAGAATGTGACCCTCATGCAAATACACTTCTTAACCATGGGGCTCACCAGAACTTCTGATGTTTAAAGAGACACAATAAAAACAGATTGCAAGAATATCCTTATTTTGTAAAACGAGGAATGGAAACACATTAAAAATGCCATTCGAATAATTTACCATGGCCGGTGGGGCCTTCCTGGCTTACAGGTGAGGAACAGATATCTGTGTCAGATAGAAACCAGCCGGCCTCTGGGCTGTGCCTGGGAGGGGGGGCGTGCTTAACCTTTCAAGTGCAAAGTATATAAAATAATTTGACCATGAGTCGGAAGTACTTGCAGGCAGCAGCATGGAAAATGAGAAAACGAAACACAAACAAGGATTACTTAGATTTCGGTTCACCTCGGGACTTCAGAGGAAGCATCTTCCCTCGTCACCACCATTAGGTAAATAAATAGATGTGATTAAAGGAGCAAGGTTTAGGGTTTTCAATTAACATAAATTCACAACAGCTTGTCAGTAACCGCATTTTAGCCAAGGCATCATACCACGCTTATGATTTCAAATAGATCCAAGTGGAAATGATCCGTACAACCCACACACTCCTTTCTGCTCCATTTTTCACATCACCCAGAAGCGGGCATCGCAGCAGCCCTATGACGGAGCCGCGCAGTGCCAAGTGATGTCACTCCCCTAACTGCCTGGTCGGCACCCATGCTTCTCGAGCCTGCAGTGGCTGATGCGGGAATGAAACTCCGCGGGCGAGAGGCACTGTTGCAGACGCGGCTGCCCTGCGGTCCGTATTGTTTCATGGTTCCTGCAGAACCAAAGTCATGTCTCTTTTGGAACAAAACAAAGCAAAGCAAAACAGATGACGGTTTGCATCAGTCTTTCTTCTCAAACAGACCTACCCACAGCGTTCTGTATGAAACCTCTTTCTAAGGGATTCCAGGGCCCTGGGGGATTTGTTCATCAACTCAAGCCCTTATTAAAGAGGGCAGTGAAAGAATTGGAGCAAAGAAACATCCTGCTTTATGCTTTCAGGGCTCGTATTATTAATAACGTTAACATCATTATCCTGTCTTTATGCCATCGAGGCCGACTTGCAAAATCGTGCTAAACGCACACCTCGTCTCAACCACGGTGTCGCTGTAGACTGTTTGTGCCCCCCCAGATTCCGCGTAGTGGAATCCTACCCGTACCCAAGGCGATGGTGGGAGGTGGAAACTTGGGGGGTGACGAGGCCTTGAAACTGAGCCACCATGAAGGGGATCGGTGCCCTTTTAAAGGTCACAAGAGAGCTCACCCCCCTTCTGCCGCATGAGGACACAGCCCAAAGATGGCCTTCTCCAGACACCGACTCCGCTGCTGACTTGATCTTGGACTTCCAGCCTCCGGAGACGTGAGATCAAAACACTGTCATTAACGCCGCCGGGCCGTGGTGTTTTTGTTACAGCAGCCCGAACAGACTAAGGTAAGAGTGGCTATTCAAAATTCATGTGACCTGGCAATATTTTGTTTCTCAGGAGCCAAATGTACAAATGAAAGTCAGTAACAAACCAAATATATCTTCGAAGCTGAACGCCTCCCCACACGATGGACCACAAAGACAGCTTTCCTTGATTAATGGTCTTGAGGTCTTACTGGGCACCAGGCGCGTGGAGAAGCCCAAGCAATCTAGAGATGTGAAACCACCTTTTCTTTCAAGGAACTCACAGTTTAGGGAAGAGGCAGAGGTAAAGAAAGAGAACATTTCAATACGGGGCTGTACGTAGGGGGGCGTGCGGTCCATGGGGGGTCAGAGCAGGACTCACAGACCATGGGACGTCTTAGGCCGAGTAAGATGCTGCTGGCTCCTCGTGCAGCGAATGCTCAGATGAACATTGGTAATGTGTCCTTAAAACATCTTTGATAAATATTCAGTGTGGTTCCGTAAAATGCCCCTGTTTTGGGACCATTACAATTTAAAAGCCTGGAAGCCACAGTGCCTACAACGTGCTGTCGTGCGGAACGTACGTTTACAAAACGTCAGCAAGCTGATGCTGAACTATTTAGGAGAGACGGACAATCCAACAAGCTCCTCGCCGGCAGCGGGGGCGTGTGGATGGAGCTCCGGGCCAGGCCGTCCGGCTCGCTCAGCAGGGAGGGGCCGCCGCGGGCGCTCCTGGTGGGTCCTGCCACCGCACACAGCCGTCTGCGACTTAAACCCCCCCAGACCCCAAATTAAAATACACGCTCACCTCCTTGTGAAGGAGGGCTTCCCACAGTCCCTGGGACTAATATTCCTAATAAAGCATCCTTTTAACAAAACTGAAAATCAATAACAGGAGAAGTTTCAAAATTGACACTAGCCTTTTGAGAAACTGGAAATAGATCTTCCTGTCAAAGGCTAACACGGCTCTCCTCTGTCTAGACTGCACAGGGAACAAAATTATCCGATTTTCATTTCCTCAATTTCACTCCACAGTGGTAAAACGTGTGAGTATCGATTCACCCGCTGAAACAAAAAGCAGAAGAGCTCTTCACCCCAGCAGGGTCAGACGGGTTTGTGGGTGTCTAATTATACCTACAGAGAGCATATAAATCTTCCCCAGTCATTACGGGAGCGCGCCAGTCCAAAGGCATCATTCGAATTCTTTAACCCACCGCTCATCCTCCTTTTGTTTTATGGGAGGTCATGGATCCTAGAGTTAATATTATCACGCCTCACAGACTTTCAAATTCGTATCGGAAATAAGATTTGCTGCGTGAGAAGGCGGGTATGCTTCTCTGTTTGCACAAGCAAATCTATAAATATGCATCACGCCTGTCTGGCTGGACACACACGAGGTGTGGACGAGCCGCAACGGTCGGGAGGCTTTTCTCCCCCCCAGGGCCCCCAGGAAGGCTGGCTCGCAGGTGCTCATTTCACTCCGACGTAGAAGGTTCGCATCTCAGGGGACACATGCCATGTTTTCAGATTATATCTTTAAACTCTACAGGGGTAATATCCCACCAGAAAGAGTGGATTATACTAGAAGAAGTGACTTAATCCTATATAAATAATCAAAATTCGTATTGAAATTATAATTAACATGTCAGGATAGCGGGTTGCGTTTTTCAATCGCCTGGCTAACTTCAGGTGAGCAACACTAAATGTTCCACTGCTGTCATATTCTTTGACCAGGAATAAAATATCATAGTCTTCTAAAAATTGAAGAAAGTAAGAACTACCACCAAAATAAGGATCTATGATACACTCCTCATCTCAAAATGACCACTTTCGGGAACGTGATTGTGGCGCCTGCTTGTCAAAGGAGCATGAGCCAAACCCCGTACCTGGGAGAACCACAGGTGAAACCTGGCTGTTTTTATTTGTCAGGCTTCTTTCCCACAAGCACGTGCACGTGGGATGGGGCATCGGGGGCCGCTGTGCAAGCTGCTTTGTTTGCTCGTGGACATTTTTCCAAGTCAGCAAATGCGGATTTACATCATTCTTTTTAACAGCTGCATAGTATAGATGTGTCTCTAATTTATTTGAACAGATTTCCTTTGATGGACATTGAGGTCGATTCCAATTTGCTCTAATATAAATAATGTTGTAATGAACATTATTGTGCTTATATCTTTTTTTGACTTATCTACTTCTTTCCATTAAATATATCAGAATCAAATTCGACTGTTAAAGGGAAGCTTATTTCATGTTTTGATCATTCTGATGTGTTTTGTCAAATCACCCAGAAACCGTCTATTCCCACACTGACCCCCATGGGAAAGGTTACCGGATCTTTTTATGGCTTTTTTCAAGAATGACAAAGGACAAATGAAATTTCAAGGTCATTTTTATTTGTCATTGTTTCATTATTAGTGAAGTAGACCATCTTTTCATATTTTGCTGGCGACTCATCTTTCTTCTTTTGTAACTTCTCTATCAGTTTGCATTTCACATACTTTGTGATTAGAGAGTGGGCTTTTATTTATTAATGCTTAAGCTCTTTGTAGGTCTGGTTCTTACATTGCTGTTTACACTGAGATCTTTACTGACACCAGATTTATTTTAGTGTGAAATGTGGTGCAAAGCTCCAGCTCTAATTTTTACAGCATTGTTTATTAACCAATATTTTGTTCCTGTTGATTTGAGATGTGTCTATTTGACCGAATACATTTCTCCCTGTGCTTAAGCCCGTATCTGGGCAACTTGTTCTTTCCACATGGGCACATTATTTTCATTATCAAAACTTTGCAATGGACACGATCATTCTCTATGGCAAGACTGATAACTGTAGCGACCCCACAGGACTGCTTTCTGCGAGGGTGGAATGATACAATGATAAAATGGAAGCACAACGCCGGGCACATGGCAGATGCTTCTTACGGGAAATAACAGTCGCTTCCCTTGTTATGCAAACATGTTTCTTCTTTTGGATGAATTTTAGAAGCAGTTTTATAAAGTTCCCAAATTAACCCATTGAAAATGGGTTGGAAGTTTCATTATTAAATATGTTAGTTTATAAAATGATAATTGATAACTGAGGCCATTTTGATAGTGAGGCTTCCCAGCCAAAAATAAGCTAGTTTATTTATTCAAGATTTATTTCACACACCTCAAAGTTGTGTTATAGTTTTCCTAAATAAAAGTTAGTTTTGGTGGTTTTATTGTGTTTTTTTTCCCGTGTAATACTGTACATATAATATATATTATCTAAACACAATTACACAGTATATGTTTATATGACATTATAAATGGATTTTCTGTATTATCATTTTGTGTTTTTATACATCATCAAGTTTATTGCATGTGCATTTGTTTTTAAACCACCTCCTAGATGACTAGACTCATACTAGACTCATGTGTATCAATATGAACATGTCTTCATTTATCTACACACGTATGTGTGTAGACATGCATGACTCCCAAATGTTAATACATCTTGCTTATATATATAAAGAGTCAGAATTTCAAATATATAAATTTATATAATATATATAAATATATATTTCAAATATATAAATAAATATTTTGACGATTTCCTGCTAATGATACTCTTTTCTCTTTTGTCAGCATGTATCCCTTAGTACTTAGATCTTGGAGAATTCACCGGCTCACACTTCCAGAAGGAAGTGAGCAACAGCAGGAGAGGGAAAGGTGCTTGATCTGCTCCTGGTCAAAGAGAACCGCGGGGCACTCTACTGAGCGTTCGTACTCGGTTCCACATCCAGCTCGTGTCCTCCCCCCTCCCAGGTTCTGCGGCCCACCTCACCTCCTCTCCCCCTGCCTGCACCTGCTCTCCTTTGCTGGCAGAATTTCCGAGGCGTGGGGCCGTTCTAGAACGGGATACCCAGGCCTGTCCTCTCAGCACCGAGGAAGGGCCCAGGGAGTCGAGATGCTGTCTGTTCATAAGGCAATTACGCCGTAGCTATTTCTGCCCAGAAAGGGACGTCTCAGCGATGGGCTCATCTCCCCACGGCTATTTCCTTTCAGACACTGACATTTTAACTTCCTTTTGTTCATCTCGGCCATTTCTGAGGTGTGGTCATTTGTCGGTAAGCAGTGTACTGCTGTGTTTCAGGTAAAGCGTATGCCTTAGTTTTAGTAATTGAACAAAAACAATTTTTGAACATACAAGGGAAATCATGGGTTTTCACAGTGTGGCAGAGTGGCTGAGGAAGCAGAATGTGGGTCTGGAGAGTCAGCATTAAAATCCCTGTTTGCCTCTTACTCTAGGACCTTAGAATTGGTATTTAACTACTTACGTTTCACTTACTTTTTGAGACCATTGTTACTATGAAAATTACCTCATTAAGTTTGTAGTAAGATTTCAGGCAATAGTGTGTCTACAGCGAGTGGCTAAGGAAGTCACAGTGAGCCCTCGCTCTCACAGCAAGGTGTTGTTATAAAGTTTGGGGACTTGGTAGGATGGGCTCCATTGTCTGCTTCTTTGCTCTTGGATAATGTTCGTAATGGCTTCTGTAAATAGGACATCTTACAACCAGATGTTTTGTAACGATTGGAAAACAGAAATGTCAAGGTTGTTTTCTCTAATAAAAGAAGGAATTTCTGCTAATTAAAGGGGAGCCCTGTGGCTTGCCCATGCCCCAGCTTGAACTTGAGCCTGAGTGGTCACCTCTTCCTGGAAATGGGCTGATGGAAGGCAGACGGCCAGGTCCTGACCCTCTCCTAGAAAATAGTCCAGCATTTAGCGTAACACAGTTTGTATAAAAAGTGTCATATTATCACTACCAAAATGTAAGGTCCTCATTTTTTTTCGGTGTTCTATTCCTTGCAACTCCAAAAATAGTACAGAAAAAATAATTGGTGTCCAATTAATATTTTCTCAGTGTAAGATTTGGAAATTTATGGTGTTAATAACAGTGATTTAAGTTCTATGGAAAACAAAAAAAAAAGGGGGGGGCGGAGATATATTTATTACTTACAGTTCCTTGCATTTTCTTTATACTGTAATGACAACCCAGTGCCCCCCTCTGGAGCAAAGAGCGGATGTTCATACTGTTGATTATAAAATATTCTGGATTGTTGTGTCCCCAGCGTCCACCTGGCCCCCCCGAGCCACTCCTGTGTGATCTGGGGGGCCAGGGGACTGGCATGAATACAAAGGTCACACCACACACTGAATTGGGAGCTGCAGTCCTTTGTCTCTGAGCTCCCGGTCTCCAGGCTCCAGCACTCTGTGGCAGGTGCGCTTGTCAGCTCGTTAGCCGGAGAAATTCTCACCTCTTCACCGTTCTTGACAACCACGCATATGACAAAGATCTGACACCCAGAATATCCGGAATTCAGAAAGGCACTCAAAACTTAAGAAAAGACCTTTGAAAATTGGGCCACAGGTTTGCACAGACACTTCAGCAAGGGAAGTACTCAGATGGCAGATAAGTACATGAAAAGATGCTCGCCGTTTTAGCCATTAAGGAAACACAGGTTAAAATCATACCGAGATACTCTGACACGCTAGTATAGAAATATTGTAGTACTAGAATAGAAAATACTTTAAAAACCCTGACAATATTCAAGCACAGTCGGTTCTTGCCTTTTGAACAGCAGAGGACCATGAGGCCGGGGACACGCGGCCTCCATAATCAATGGGAATTAAAGTTGCTCAGTGACCTTTACACACGTCTGTCACAACATTAGGAGCTCTCTTACTGTTGGTATTAAATGCACAGGAAAATGAAAATAATAGTAAAACGAAGATTTATTTAATACTGCACTTTAAAACATGAGAGACAAAGAGAGTTAAAACGATTGGCTCCTTTGGTAAAAGACCTCCCGAGAGTGATACCGGCAGACTCACCGCCGCCTTTCTGTACAAGATACGACCAGCGCGGGCATCCCCACCAAGCCCGGGGGGGCACCATGCCGCTCCCTGAGTTAGGATCAGCTTCTGGCACCGGCATCCACGTGGCGCGGTCGCTCCGAGACCCCGTTAGTGTGAGCTCTGCCTGACGTCACTTCTCTGGGTCCTGTGTCGTCACGACGGGGGACTTCGCGGCCCTGAGTTCTTCCGGCCGCCTGTCGGCATTTCCTAGGCCGCTTTACTTGCTAGAACGTCACGTGCCTTTACTGGGGTTTTACTTCCAACGTTATCACTTTATTACTCCGTTGTACACTGACCTCCGTGAGACCGATCTTCTCTTTCAACTGTCCATTTCTGGCAAGTGTCCCGTGGGACACAAGTGGACCCCGCAGCCAGACACTTGGCTGTCTGTGCACGGACCGCAGGCGGACGCCCACTGACCCTCCGGCCGTGGATGGTACGGAGGTGCTGTGAGCGACCCCTGATCACCACGCGCCCCCGTCGTTCCTGTCGTGATTCGTGGGCTGGTGAGCCAGCAGCAACGTTTACACTTGCTGTGATCCCTCACGATTAACACACCTGGTCCCTGAAAGCCGGATGGTGTTGTTGGGGGACAGGTGCCATCTGGCTGAAGCCAGCACCGATCAGAATCCTGCAAAGTGAGAGCTTGGGTCCGGGCGAGGTGTGGAGAGTCGGGAGCTCTCGGACGTTGCTGGTGGGGGTGCGGAGGGGGGTGGTTTCTTACAAAATCAAACATGTACTTACCATGTGACTCAGTGGAGCACTGTAGGCGTTTGCCTTCCCTCAACGTCCACACAAAACCTGCACAGAAAGGTTCAGAGCAACTTTATTTCCAGTTGCCAAAACTAATTGCCAAATTAGTTGCCAAAAACTGAAAACAATCCAGTGTCCTTAAGAGGATGAATAGATACACAGTGTGACCCAACCCGGGGGCGGGGGGGGGGGGACTATTGGTGTATAGAACTCGATGGACAGACTGCAGAAACATTAGCGCCAATGAGACAAGCCGGGTGACATACTACATGGTTCCTTTTGGATGACATTCTGGTTAAGGCAAAGCCTCTAGAAACCGAGGACAAATCAGTGGGGGTCTCACTGCAAAGGGAAAGCAGCGGGGGCTTATCTGGGCCATAGGGCTACTTTGTGTCCTGATTCTGCTTGTGGTCGCCGGAATCTGCGCATGTGCTAAGACGCATAGAGCTGTGCACACACACACACACAACGATAACAGCAAGTTAACTGCATGGATTGTTAACTTTAAAACGTTAGAATGTCTGCTCTGTTCTTTTAAATGGGTACGTTTGGGGGGAAAAGATTTTGCTAAAAGGAAATCTATTTTTACAGGTCTCCATATAACCTTGTGTATCTCAACTGGAAGCAATTTCGGCGTGTAATAATTCACTGACGTACTAACGTAAGTACTGAAAATGTGTCCATCTGCAATTAGGTGTTCGCTCCAGGTAGGGGAAGAGGAAGGGGTTTGTGGGCAGGGGATCTGAATGAAAGCTGACTCCTACAGTGAGAGTCGACTGAAGATTTATTGAGCACTACACCTGAAACTAATGATGTACTGTATGTTGGCTAATTGAATCTAAAAAAGAAAAAAAGATGCTCAGCAAAACGATGCTGTTTGGGGACGTGCCTGCGGGGAAAGTGCGAGCAGCCGCCTGTGAGGGGCGGGAGAATAGGGCGGGGACATAGGATCCTCGTGTTCGTTTGTTTTAAGATTTATTTATTCATTTGAGAGAGAGAAAGTGCAAGTGGTGGGGAGGGGCAGAGAGAGGAAGCAAGAATCCCAAGCAGACCCCCCCACACATAGGGCTTTATCCCCGGACCCTGAGATCGTGACCTGAGCTGAAATCAAGGGTAGAATGATTAACTGACCGAGCCACCCAGGCACCCCCAGGATCCTGCTGTTTTCTAAACAATCCTTCCAGAACTATTCTACAATGCTAATTAGAAAAATAAAATCATTTTAAAATTTAAAAGAACTAAATCATATGTGGCATAGGAGGAAAACAAATGTTTTTACACCAAAATATGAACAGTGGTTGTGTTTGAGGAACGCGTTACGGCATACATCTGCTTCATTTATTTTGCTGTGTTATATTGACTTGTAAATAATTTGTATAATTTAATTTTTAAAAGTACATGTATTTATTTTATCACTAGGAAAAATCATGTATTTTAAAGTTTTTGGAAGGAGAAGGGTAATCCCACATCTAGAAATGACCCGACGCATTGCTACCATCTAATTTCTTCTTACCACAAATAAGAAATAACAGCATGTGAATCATTAATGTCTTCCTTTCAAAGAAGTTTTGAGTGGTTGTAGATGACCTTTCCGAATTGGGCAAGGTCCAGCTATCTGTTTGCATAGAGACAGGCTGGGTTCTGCATAATCAGTGTGCCTATTTGTGTTTTAGTATGTAATTAAAATGTCTTTTAAGTGACTCAGCTAGATATCACTTGAGGATTGAAGCAGAAACCATGGAACTAAATCACAAACCAGTATATAAAAACGTCTGTGAAGTATAATCTTAATACAGCTAGACTTTTTCTATAAAAACACATTAATTCAACTTAAAGAAACTATTTTTTTTCTACAAGTGCTTTATTTTCAGTATCAAATTATCACCAGTCGACTCTAATTCTGTGATATCGCACTCTGGATGAGTGAAACCACATAATTTTTGAAAATACTTTGTGTGTGTTTGTGCATTAAAAAGTCAAAGGCCCGAGAATTGCATGTCTATAAGCTAGATAAACAAAATTTTCGCTTGGAAAACTGCCTGCTTGTTTCTCATTTGTTTATAACACAGTATGAGTCAACCTCAACAGTAAAAGTTTGCAGAAGACACGTCTTATGTAACCAAAATCACAACGTGCATTTATTTTGTACTTGCCGTGCACAGACATCAAAGGGCACACGGGCTTTTCCCTAAACTGTTCTCCTTCAACAGTGGAGATGCTTAGAGAAACCACAGATAGAGGGTCCCAGCAGTCTGGAAGTATACCAGCCGCGTTAGAGGAAGTCTACTTTCCACTATAAAACACACCAGCGCCCTTGGTGGTACCAGGCGCACGATCGGTAAGCCAGCGAGCACGTCCAGCTGGCTGACTCCCCAGCCTGCCGGGTGTCTGGGTGCAGAGGGGCACAGCGCCGGGACTGGAAACCCGGGTGTTGGGAGGACCCCAAGCTAACCGTGGAGGAGGAAAGAGGTAAGTACCTGTGAACCCTGGAGCGTGCTGACCGCAGGGACGAGCAGGGCTGGCCTGGGAACCCAGAGCCTCTTCTCACACCGCGAGGGAATCCACCGAGGAAGGAGCGGACCATAGACTAGAACCCAAAGCCAACTTATTTTTTTGTTCACCATGTTTGTTCATTACCAAGTTCACCAAAGTGATCTTCTGAGGATAAAATGGTTAGGGATCTTAATTTCTCAAGCAGATCTCAAAGGTGATTAGGATTTTCTAGCCCCGAAGTTATCAACTTAGAAAGTTACTGCAGCGAGTCTCCAAAAGCTGGAGTTTCATTAAGAAGTGCTCGTGTTAGCGCACTCGCTCCCTCCGTGGTGCAGAAGTGAGTGCAGGCTGCCGTGGGAGCTGGGTGCAAGTCTTGACTTCCGCGAGGCTCTACGCACATCCCCCCCCCTCCAGGGCCTGGGAGGGCTGGGGGACAGGTGCCTGCCTGACCTCGTTCCTCGCAGACAGCTGGCTGTTGGGACACTTGGGTGAACAGCCCACGGGTGGAGGGATGAGGATAACGAGCTGAGCGAATAGAATCGATGGGCCGTGGTGGGGCCTGTGGGCAGCTGTGTTGGTTTGGCTCTCCCAGCTGCGGCAAGACTGGTTCCCATGTCCCCAGGAGGCTGGAAGAGAGGGTGTTGTAAGAGGTCAGCATTCCCCACCACAGCGCAGGGATGCCTGGGCCCCACGGGGATTACATATGAGCGCATCACTAGCACGGCCAGTCCCGTCTTCCGGCCAGAGCAAAGGAGGGGGATCCTGATGCAAACTTCTGTAAGGGACAGAGAGAGCGACATTTGTGCGTGCACTGCCACGTCGTGCTCGACACCACACCCACCGCCCTTGGAAGTTGTACTGATTATTTCTTTTTCTGCAAATTAAACTAAGCTTTATAGTTGTTAGGAAACTGGGTTGCACAGCTAGTGACACGAGACTGGATTTATACCCACATGCAGGCTGTTAAGGATCTCCCAAGAGGTCCCACACAGCGCCGTGTGAGAGCCAGGGAGGTACCCCCCTGTTCCAGGTGGGGTGGCCAGGAGGGAAGCTGCACTTGCCCAAGTCCAGAGCAATGGCGCTGGCTTCCTCATGGGGCATCGTCCCGACGCGAGTGATGGGACGGCGTCGCCCCTCCCCTGCTAACGCACTGTGCTCCACCTGCTCCCCTCCTGGTGTCATGCCCCGCGGACCTGGGAACTCAGCTGTGTCCTCTGCGGAGAACTTCGCACATAAGCGGAGGAGGGCTGGCACCCCTGGTTGGAGGGTCCAGCCCAGGCAGTGTTAACATTTCACGGTCAAGTACTGACATAGCTCTGTTAGCTCCAGAGACCCCGAGCATCGTCTGCCGGCAGTGACGGAGCTTCTGACGGCCGGGTGCGTGCATCTCAGCGTCCCGGAGCTGCTGTGCGAGGCTTCTGAGGCCGCCCGGGGCGAAGACCCGGCTTCTCTCCCCCCCTCCCACGACCCTGCAGCCCCACTGCTCATCCGATGCGCTTCAAGGAAGGGCTTGGGGGCCAAACCACGAGAACGTGGGAGCGCGGGGCAAGGGGCACACCAGTGCTGGGAGAGCCACACACTTGCTCCCGCACTGAGCACCTTCTGCTCCTGGGTGTGGGTTCCTCCGCTGTCCCCTCCCAGCCCTAAAAATGTCTGAGAACTCCGGTGACGTCTCGGGGTCAAAGCACTTTGGGCGCTCACTTCCTGCCTTTCTATTTGCCTCAGAGCGCCCTCCAAAGACCGGGGGCCTGCCAGCCCAAGTGTAGGACCTCAGCACCGCCAGAGGCGACCCTCCACCCTCAGGGGCGGGAACAGGTGGCCAGAGGCTGCAGCTCCTGTCCCTGGGTGGACAGTCGTCCCCGCTGGTGCAACAGACCTGAGTCCGGTTTTCTGTGGCAAATCCCCAATAAAGCACCCATGCTGACCTCCCCTCCTTCCTCTCATGGCTCTGCCCCCTCACCCCTGCTTCCTAGAATCATCCCTAGCAAGCTGTCTTCACCAAGCTCCTTTCTCGGGCTCAGCCTTCCGGGGAAGGCAGTTAAGACCAGGCTGATGTTTGCCTCCTCACACAACCCTTCTCTGGGGAATCCTGGAAGTCACCCTCGGCCGCCGCAAGTCTCAGGGTGACAGGAGCTCAAACCCCATGGGGGCCTCACCCGCAGCTCTCGCCTTCTCCCCCTTTCTCTTCCCTTCTTTGCAGGGAAGTTCACACCCACAGCAACATGGGCAGGAAGCAGAGCTGGTATCTTGGGTGCTGGAGACAGCTGGTATCTTCGGAACAACCCCCACCCCACCCCACTCTAGGATTGTCCTGGGAAGGGTCTGTGCAGCCAGGAACGGACCTCCCACAGGGATGTGGGTCAGTGTGGTCAGGCTCACCAGGCAGTTCGAGCAGAAAGCATGCACTTTGGTTGTGGGACTGAGGCTTCTGAGACTAGGTTTGCCCTTTTGCCCTCCTTTCCCCTGACTAGCTCAGATGAGGACCACAAGCCTGGGCTGGCAGCACACAGGGGGAGGAGCTGGGGGCTTTGAATGAATTAAAGCAGAGCTGTCTCTTTCTGTTAGATGAATGAAAAAATAAGATTTGACTGTGCTTGAAACTATAGGTATTTTGAGACTGTTCATGGAACAACACACATCCCCTAAAACAGGTTGTCCAGCCCGGCCCAGCGTGTGCGGGAGCCACGGGCAGTGAGTACGGAAGGAAAAGACATCCACAAAGTAAAGGCCCGGATGCCGCGGAGAATCAGGTCACGCAGCCCGTGACCCCACAGGCGGGGGGCTGAGGTCGCCGTCCCTGCCTCGATGTTAGCTCAGCTCCCGCCTGCATCTGGGTCCCACAAGGTTTTCTCTGAGTAGATCCCATTTTTATAGGACTTATCAGTGGATTTCTTTTCTTCAACACCAGAGGGTTCCTTACAGGCATCTGACAAATCAGCCCTGGGCTGGCCTGCAAGTTTGTACACCTCCAGCTGCCTCTTCTTGGGCGCCTGTGTTCAGAATAGCCCAGACTGTGCAAAGACAAAGTCCCTGTCTTCTCCCCAGACCGGCCCTTCCACGGATTCCCTGCCCTGAAGAACTGAGCTACCTTCCAATACCATGTGTTTCTGAGCCCCATTCAGGGCCCCCTCCTGTCTCCTTTTCTTGTGGCTCTGCCCATGTCTGCACATACCCTCCGTTGGTCAGGGTTCTCCAGAGCAACAGAGCCAAAAGGATGGATGGATGGACGGATGGATGGACAGATAGACAGAGCTATAGATACCAATGCTATAAAGAGAGGGATTTTAAGGAATTAACTCATAGGCTTATAGACAAGGCCAAAATGCACATGGTAGACCAGTAAGCTGAAGGCCCAGGGAAGAGGAGACATTGCAGGTGGGGCTGGAAGGCTGTCTGGAGGCAAAATCCCCTGTTTTTGGGCAAAGTGTGTCCTTCTGTGGAAAGTCTTTGACTGATTGGATGAGGCCCACCACATTATGCAGAATAATTAGCTTTACTCAACGTTTGCTGATTGTTAATCTCACCTAAAAAAAAAAAACATCTTCACAGTTACACCTAGACAGGTGCTTAAACAAACTTCTGGGCACCATAGCTAAGCTGACACATAAGTCACCATCACACACGCTCCTTTCCATCTACTTGGACCAGCCCATCACTCAACCTGGTTCAACTCTATCTGCCATCTGTTCTCCAACCCGAACTCAGAAGATCTTTAAGTATTCACTGATCTTATCTGCACTAGGTTTAAAAGTCTTCCTTTTTTAAGACAAACCAAATACCTTGACTCGACACATGCAGAGCTCGCGATCTGCACAGTATTATTCGTATCTTGGTTCTAACCACGCCACACCTTGGATGCCTCCAGCCACGCTTGACCTGATGTTCCACGGTGGGTCTCCTTCCTCTGGGGCTACCAGAGCCCGCTTCATCATGTGGGTTCCCTTTACTTTGTGCGCTTACAGCCAGTCCAGCCCTCGCCTCTCCAGGAACACACGTGTCTGTCCGTCTGTCGTGCACACGTGTGTGAAGACGTTGGTGGCCAGCTCCAGCATCTTTTCCAGAACTCAGAGTGGCCCCACTTCCTGCTGGAGGCCTTCCTTGTTCTACAGGGTACAGAGTGCCCCCAAACTCATTCCCATCAAACATACACCACATTCCGTGTGTCTTCTTACCTGCTTACTTCTGCACAAGTTTGCAGAGGACCATTTGCTATTTGCCGTTCTCACCCCAGCACAAGCACGAGTTGCGGCACATAGCAGATGTTCAGTAAAGACGTCCTGAGCAGGGGATGAATCACGCAGCGATGTCTTAGAGTCAACACCTTACAAGGATGTTGCCCATGAAATCCCTATCAATGTAAATGGCAACCAAACATATGCCAATAAATCAAGTGGGGTGGCTTTCAGACCACCGATTTTGGGGGAAACGTAATAGTCCTGGTCCTTTCCAGCTAAAATGTAAGTTTAATAGAGCATTTGTTTCCCGGAGCCCCTGTCACAAAGCACCCCAACCGGGGTGTCTTACAATGGAAGGTACATTCCCACAGTCCTGAGCCCAAGTTGGACATCAGCGTGCGGAAGGGCTGCACTCCCCTCCAAGGCTGTAGGGAAAGACCCTTCCTGCCTCTCCAGGCTTCCGGTGTTGGCGGCAATCTGCGGTGTCCCTTGGGTCGTGAACAGCGCACCGCAGTCTCCATCTTTGTGCGCCCATGGTCCTTGGCTCGCCTCCTCTGCCTCTCTGTGCCCAAGTCCCTCTCTTTCCTCCCGTGAGGACACCAGTCGCTGGATCATGGCCCACCCTACTCCATGGGACCCCACCCCAACTTGATGGCATCTGCAAAGACCCTGTTTCCAAATAAGGCAGCATTCACAGGTACCAGGGGTTAGTACGCCAACACATCGTTTTGGGGGGACAGAGCTCACCCCACAACAGACATTAATACAAAAAGATGGGTCTTTCTGACCCTAAGTGACTGCCGCCGTCTTCACTCTGGGGACAGGGAGCCAGAGCAGTTTGGAAGGCCCAGTGAAACGCTATCTTCCAGACATCCCAGGTCTTGGGTACCCTGGAGCGGGGAGCAGTGTGCAGGGCCCCCTGGAAGGCTCCTCGGAGGAGGCAGCAGGTCCCTGTTCCGTCCTGTCACCCCTGCTGCAGCGCACCCTCCCCTCTCTGCTGCCACGCCCAGCCCCCTCCCCATCCAACAGCACCTGGATTATTTTATCAATATTTGTGGCACCATATTTCTCGCCGTTAAGAAGGCTAACATCCTTCAGTGGCCATTTAAGTCCTCGCTGTCTTCAGATAATACACTTCGCGGCGACAAAGCACCAAGTTTCCTACAACATTAGCTGCGTTTAGAAGTACAATCTTATGCAGCTTTTTCTTGCTCAACACATTTCAGGATAATGGGGGATCGCGTCTATTTACAATGGAAGGAATAACACACAGTATTTAACACTTCTTACGATGGAGTGTTAACCCTCAAGGCCGGGCGAGGGCTGAAGCCGATCCCCAGAAGTGGGGAGCACCCACGCCCAGGGGGCCGCCGCCAAGCCGCACATTCCCAAAGGCTGAGGTTTGTCTGATGAGTGGATGCAGGGGCACACGGATGTTTTTAAACATAATTACTATACGCAGAATGAAAAGGCTTAGCCCTTGCGACTAACGCGCACCGAGCGCCACCAGCAATAGGCTTCCTCGTGAGGCTGGTCTCTGGGCCATGGAGCAGAACGGGCTGCTGGGGCCCATGTTTTGTGTCTGGGGCTTTCAGTCTAGTGCAAACGAAAATATATAATTCCGGGCCATTCTTTCAATACATCACAGTCATTTTCGGCACTTCAGCTGTTTTTCTCTCCACTTTTCTTACAAAATCAAGCATCATTACAGTGGGTCTAAAGTGCACTTAGTGCTTGCAATCTACCCATGCTTTTCTTTAATATTTCATCATTAAATAGCAAAATAACCTGATATGATCCTAATTTAGTGCCAATTACACTGCATTGATCAAAGTGACCTTTCATACTGGAGCACAAAAATCGATCCTGGTGTACAGCAAATGTCAGGGGAGGAGGACAACATATAATCTGTGACAATCAAAACATTACTTACAAATGAAATCACCAATGACCCGCACGCCAAGGCAATTTCTGCATGATGGGCGCTGTTTCTGTTTGCAGCTCTTGTTGGGGATTTTTTGTTCCCTACTGTCTGCCCCCAGACGCAGTGGCGGTATTTCTCTTTTCCAACGGTGATGGATGCAAGTGGTCGAATCCTAGGGCTAGGTTCAAAGGAGAACCCCAGAAAGTGTTTGAGGTTCCTGATTTGTTCCCGAAACACAAAGGAAGTGCCCTTACAGATCCCTCCCCGGCCACTGCCTCGAGTCCTGCTCACAGCCCTGCAGGGTCGGGCCCTCCTGGGCAAAGCATTATAGGGAGGCAGTCATCGCACGGTTTCAGTGTGAAGCCTCAGAATTCCCTAGAACTGGGGTACATCAATCCAGTTTGATCCAATCAAGACGTCCCACCACTAAGATTGCAGTGGGCATGACTCAATGGTCCCTGTTTCCTGAACATGCGCCTGGCTCCTTGGGACACACAGGCCCCTTGTGGCGATGCTGGCGTTTCGGGACGCAGCCTCCCTGCACCTGCTGTTCGTAATGGGAGAAGCAGCATGCATGATGGGAGGGCGGCTCGGAGAGGCCTGGTGCCCATGTTCCCCCTCCATGACTGTTTGTATGATTCCGGGCAAGTCTCTTTACTCCACTGGCTCTCATTTCCTCATCAGTTAAATTAAGAAAGTCGTGACTGTGTCACAGAACTGGCATTTCAGGGGAGTGAAATGATTCACTGTCAGCAAAGTATTTCAAACAGTGAGCAGCGCATAGTAAGACCTTAACAAGTATTAACTATTATTATGGCAAACACACAAGGGGATGGATGAGTGCCTTTGCATCCTTGCATTAAGAAATAAGTAATCATCAAATTTATATTTAACTTTAAAAAACCTGTCCTTGGGGACACCTGGGGGGCTCAGTTGGTTAAGCGGCTGCCTTCGGTTCAGGTCATGATCCCTTGATCCTGGGAGGGAGCCCCCCATCGGGCTCCCTGCTCAGCAGTGAGTCTGCTTCTCCCTCTCCATCTGCTGCTCCCCCTGCTTGTGCTCTCTCTCGTTCTCTCCCTGTCAAATAAACACAATCTTAAAAAAAAAAAAAAAAAAAAAAAAAAAAACCTTATCCTGGACTTAACCTTCTGGGCCTTAAAATGTCGGGCCAGGTTCGGTGTGCACACCCGTCACACATCTTTGGCTGTTGGATGGCAATTTGAAAGTTTTTCGACAAGTGTGTCAGACATTCCTTTCCAACTAAAGACAGACAGCCCCTTGCTTGTCCCCAGTTGTACCCAAATCACAAACATGGTCAAAATATCCGGAATGTACGCAGTACCCCATGTGCCCTGAACGGAGAGGTGTCCCTCCTAATGTCCAAATTCCACGGTGAGCACAGTTCAAGACAAGATAAAATGTGGCTGCATGCCCCCCGCCTCGGATCAGGACCCTGGAACCTGGGAGCGGCTGCCGAATGGGAGAAAGCTGTTGGCCAAGAAGGAGGGAATCTGAAACGGTTACACTCCTGTCCCGCGGTGCCAAGCCACATGTGCTGAGCCAAACCTTAATGCGGGAGACAGTGAGCTTGTCTGCCTGTGCCCGCACGTCCAGCTCTGGCAAGAAGGACGAGGGGCCCGGGCGTGTCTAGTCCACGCCGGGGAGCGTTCTCCTCCACCTCCCCCAGTCCTGCTGAAGCCACAGTCTGCACCTGCCCCAGCCCGCGGAGCCCCGTGCTCCCCACGGCGACTCGTGCACCTCTGCACACAGTCCCACGTCCCTCCCAAGCTGTGGAGCCGGTGTTGGTCTACATGGTCCACAGCTCCAGAGGAGGGACAACCTGGCGACCTGTGGGGTCCCCACCGTGGCGAGCGCCGGGGAAGCGTGCAGTGACACCCCAGCCCTGCTTACGAGCCAGACCCCATTCATTTCACACTGATGCAGAATCAGTTTCCAGTTCAATTTAGAAGAACTGTGTGGGCGGATTGTTGAGGTGACTTCCTTTTTTTTTTTTTTAACTTGTTTTCCAATGCAATTTGCAGCTTAACAGCCACACTATAAATGACATGATTAAGTTTTATATATTTCTGTATATTTGATGTATTTACCCAAATGCAGCTGTCGTTTTGTATACGGTTTCAGATGTTTAGAGCTGAATCAATTGTTTGTGGTAATCACACTTTCCAGGGGGAAGCTTGATGTTTTCTTTGTTTCTTCTTCTTCTTCTTTTTTTCTTTAATAAATGCTCTAATACAAACCTGAAACACCCAAAAAATACACTGAAGATTTATATGTGAGCTTCAACAAAACCGGTTTTTACTCTCACAGAAAATGTAAGTATCAAAAAAAATCACCTTCAGGAAATTTTCTCTTCCTAATCTATCCCTTTTGAGTTCTCCGTCACATTCAGCATCCGTGCCTCCAGGACGGGTCCAGCCGCTGTCGCTGTCATGGTGGCTGGGCTTCAGGGCCACTTGGAGGAGGTCTGTTTTCACGATGCCGAGGGCCTGTACCTGCAGGTCTGAGAAATTTGTTAGCATGTTCCGTTTTGTGTTCTGTTACCGTTAAAAAAAAAAAAAACCATTCCAATTAAAAAAAAAATTCCAGTCAAGATTGTGTTTATATACACACAAACTTGTACTCAACTTAACATTCCTTAAGATATGACTATAATTAACTTTGCAATAAAACATACAGCGGAAAGAAAAACATTTAATTACCCAAATGGTTCCTCTCTACCAGCCAGCCATTCGGACATTGAGATTCTGATTTTGTCAAACAAGTGTCTGATTTTTTTTTTCTTTTATTTTGGTGTATGTACTAATCTTTATGAGATTGGTCACGTGTAGTGTGGCCAAAGTTATATTTTCTTGACTCACTGACATTTCAGTGTGAATGGTCATGTTTGAAATTTTAAGGAGTGGGCTAGGAGCAAACAGAATGAATTATTTGGTTAAGAAGAATTACAGGGTAGGGGCGCCTGGGTGGCTCAGTCATTAGGCGTCTGCCTTCGGCTCAGGGCCTGATCCCAGGGTTCTGGGATCCAGCCCCACATCAGGCTCCCTGCTGGGAGCCTGCTTCTTCCTCTCCCACTCCCCTGCTTGTGTTCCCTCTCTCACTGGCTGTCTGTATCTCTGTCAAATAAATAATAAAATCTTAAAAAAAAAAAAAAAGAATTACAGGGTAGAAATGCTGCGCATTTATAAAGATATTTCTTATTTTTTTAAAAAAAAGCAATGAACGCAGTGGTAATTTTAGAAGAAATGAGATAGAATTAAGAGGAAAAATAATTGGGAAAAAGCAATAACTGATATTATAAGTAGATTGAAGTCTTTGCAGACCTGAGAGATTCATTATAGTTCCAATTTTTAAAATTCCAAGTTTCTCCACACATAATTACAAAGAGTCTCAATATATGTTCTTTTGAAATGAAATACCACCTAGCCTAGTTTGACAATTTTTTCTTTAGTGGGGATTTTTTCTTTTCTTTTCCTTTTCTTAAGCATGGCAGATTAGTCAATTCTACTAAACCATCTAATAAGAAGCCTGTGCCTTTTTTATATTACGCTTACCATTCTACTAGGTGCATTTAATAAGCTGTTTTGAAATCCTTACAGATTTGTATATATAACCTGATCGTTTTTAGCAGTATTATTTCTCTCTAAAGTTAGCTGTTTGCTGTCTTACTTTAAAAGCAGTTGCTTCATATCAATAAAATACTGAGGGGCAAATATTTGTCTCGGGTTATATTTATTCTGTGCGTGTGTCCTTTCCTAGATGATCAGAAAACCTTCCTAAATTTAATTCCCACACACTATGTCAAACTAATCATTGTACAAGTAATAAATCATACCCTATTAAAGAAACCAAATTTTCTGGACCTCAAGATTGGAAAATTATTAACCTAATTCTTTACAAATTGCACAGAAGATAATATCTGATAATCCATTAAGCACAACTTAATCAATGTCTTCCATCATAATGCAAAATGTACTGATAAGCATTCAAGCTCTGTTGATTAAAAGGGTATAATGGAATAGTGTCTATAAAATTCAGATTGCTGGAAATGAATATCTTGCTAATGGAACAAGCGAGTAAATTAGATTCTCCTTACCCATTTTTAAATATATTCATGCTATGAGAAAACAAGAGGTAACAAAACATCTGAGAAAACAGTAGCATCAGGTTCACGACAGTATTTTAGGAGAATGATTTCATGTACCCCTGATTCTAGGAAGGCGCTTGGTTTAAACTTACAGAGCACCCAGTCCAGACTTTGCGTTTCTTTAGACTACCTCGGAAGTGAATTTACTGCAGGTATGAACATACGTGCAGGAGCCAGGAGCTTCTCCATGGCCTAAAATAGACTGAGTAGTGTGGCACGAAAGGCAAGGATTTTAGCAAATGTTTCGTGACCCTGTGTTTGCTGGGTTGGTCCAAATTGTTTTAAAATGACATATTACAACATGTAATTTTATTTCAAATTAAGAGCTGTACAATACTTGGTTTTTGTATAGTTGTTGTGATAAGATACATTAATTTTCAAGTGCAAAATACTCTGTCCCGATTTCTCTAGCATTTAGTTCTCAGTGTGTTCCAAGTACTTTGTCTGTTTAGCTAACTCTGTGCTCACATATGTGTGGGACTCCCACACACTATACATCTTTACGAAAGTGCACAATTTCTACAGAGCGTACTGACGTTCAAATTATTTACACAGACCCTGATGGCTCAGAAGTTGGTTTTAAGAGGAAGCGGTCATCTGCGTATTCCCAAACATGGGAAAAAACAGGGTGTAGCTCTTTGCGCATACATATGTATACATAATTGCTATTTCAAGGGGAGGTGGCTTTGCTAGCCCACTTTCTTCCCCTCCACTGAAAGTTAAGTTTTCTTTAGTTATACAAACACAAATATTTTGCAATTATAATACATCATTGATCACAATTTTGCACATGCAATTTTCTTTCGAATAGTAAAGCACCAGCACATTGAAAAAGCAGTGTACTTACATAACAGTTAGGGTTTTTATACAGAAAGACACTAAAGGCAGGTGAACGAGGGTCTGGCAGAGGGCTGGAGACTGCTTCAGAGCCCTGGGAGACATGGTAAGTGTTAATAATGTGAAATGAAGCGATTTGCCCTCTTTAGAAGAACGGATGGTATCTAAATAGTCTTCCTTTTCAGTTATAAAAAGGTCTTCCAATCTGAGCAGACAAAGCTATTTCAGTAGTTCTATTTGTTTAAGAAAATAGGTCTAAATTGATGAAACTAATCATTTTATACTAAGTGCTCTTTTTAAAGACAATTGCTGATTGCGTGCCCCTTTTGTAGCCGTAGCTGAGCCTGAGATGGTACAAAATAACCATGTTGCCAGTTGTCACAACTATTTGCTCATTCTTTAATTAAGCATAATATAGAAAACAGTATAATTCACATCTAATTAGAAATCAACTTCTTCAGACGGTGAACTCCTTCTAGAACCGGTGTCAAGGATCACGTGCCGTGATGATAATGTCGGCCAAGGTCATTTATCTTCTTGGCCTGCCTCGAATTCATATCTGAAATCAGGGCACCTATTTCTTGAATTTTTAAAAGAAATTCTTTTGAGCTGCCTCGCTTTCCTTTACGGGCGGTAATGATGATGACGTTACTGGAAGAGACTGCTCCATCCGGGCGGATCTCACGGAAGTGTGTCTGATCAGGACTGACTCTGCTTTCGTACCAGAAGTAAAACAAGTTTTTCCGCTCAATAAAACAGATAATGAACACAAAAATACGCCGAAATCGCAGTGACTTAGCCCTTCTTACTGTCAGCAAATCGCCAAGGAGGTTTTTAAATGATTTGCAAGCATATTACCTGGGTATGGATTTGCCGAGTCATGTTACGCAGTGAATGTCTCACAGCCGAACGAGCGTCCGGAGCTGTTCATCTCTGCCCACGTCACGGTCTCGTGAGGCAGGCGATGGGCACCCCCTCCAAGATACAGAAAGTGGAGACAGAGAGGAAACGTCTCCTGATGCCAACCAAGAGGCAGAGAAGCCTCCGACCTCCACTTCGGCGGCGAGCTTTTGCTGAGCGCCTACTGCATGCAGGGGTGGAGGTTCTGGGCCTGCAGCCCAACGGTGGTCTCCCAAGGAGCGTCCGCTTCGACCACGACAGAGACCAAGGGGTGGATGGCCGGGCCACCTCTCGTAAGGGCTGCGGGGGGCGCGTGCCCCTGGAGCACAGAGGGGTGAGGGACGCCACGGGGTGGGAAGGCCTTTCGGAGGACGCTCAGATGTGTGAGACACGCAGGAGGGAGGCGGACGGGGAAGGAGGAGCCCTGTGTGCGAGGGGCGGCGGTGGGGGGGAGAGACCGAGTCCCCACAGCCATGCCGGGCAGCGTGCTTCCTTAGTAATCATTGCCACTCAATGCCGGGTTTGTCTCTGCCAGCCTGTCACTCCGCGTCGCCCCTGGAGCTCTGGCAGCCGCGCGCAGGAGTGCATTAAGCAAGCACAAACACAGGCTGTGAAACAATGACGCCGGGGCATTTGCTCAGGCTTGCTTTCTGCAGCCAAAGGCAGTTTGGTCTAGATGTAGGGCGCTCGTTCCCCAGCCCCGTAAGTGGAGTAGCTTCCTTGACAGTCTGAGGGATGCCCGAGGCCTTTGGTCCCGGGCCGTCCTGCCGCTGTGACCTGGGAGGACAGAGCCCTCCCCGGCCTCGGTGTCCCGCCCCCTGCAGCCCTCCGTCGCCGCACCCATTCCCTCCCTGCCACCTTCTTCCGAATTCCTGACGCTGGTTGCGACACATCCACAATCCTTGTTTCGGAGTAATGAGCCCAAAGAAGCCAGGGGCTGTCTAACCCCAGCCAGTCCGTTAACTGCGCCTCTGGTTTGCGTTTACCAGCCCCACCTACCCTTTCCAGCAGTGCAGAGGTGAGGTTTTGGGGAGCACCAAGGTGAAGGAGAGCGGCCAGGTGGTCCATCGGTGAGGTTTTGGGGAGCACCAAGGTGAAGGAGAGCGGCCAGGTGGTCCATCCTCGCGCCTCCTGTACAAGGGAGACTTAGGGAGACAGGACCCTTCCCCATCCCCACTGCCTGGGAGGAAGGCGTGGGCTCCCAGCCCTGGAGGCTCCCAGTGAGGACGCAGCTTCCGCACGCTCCCTGGTCCAGGGGGCACAGCGGCACCGAGCACAGTAATCCAGGTGAGGCCGCGTCCCGCGGGGCAGCGAGGCCGCTCATTTGTCCGGGTTCTCCATCCGTCGAGTGTGGAGAGGGGGCTGCGTGTGTCCTCCGGGAGCACAGGCATGGAAGCCCGTGCACAGACAGGCACACTCATGTGCACTCGGGGAGAGGGATCCCGCTCAAGTGTGGAGAGCCTCTCAGACGCCTATTCACAGCCAACCCAAGTGTCAACACGGTTTGCAAGAGGGCAATTAGGGACGCAAATGTCAAGTCGTCTCTGGCTTGGGTTCCAGACATAGCCGACCCAGCGCCACGTTTCCGTGGGGCAGTGCTCCTGAGATACTCCTGGGAGACACCCCAACTTGCAGAACTTTGTTTCAATGTCTTGGATAAAGACAGTGGGAGTAATCCCCACTTGAAGGGGTGACTGTGTATTTCCGCTTAGCGTGAATCAGAGTTAATTGTTCTGAATAGCCCTTCATGGCGCTCTGCGCACTGGGGCCATCTGTGCGATGCCCCGAGTTCCCCACGTGCTCCCGCCCTCGCCCAGGGAGGCTCGTCCTCGGAGTCAGCCATCGCTGATTAACCGAGCTCATGTCTACAGATCCCATTCAAAGGTGAGCTGACACGCACAGCTCTGCTCCTCAAATCAGAGATACTGATTCCCGCCATTGGCCATATGTTTCCATGAAGAAAACAGCAACAGCAGCAACACTTCTCTTGATGAACGTGGGAGTGACTCTGGGACGGGAACTGAAAGGGTTCACTCTCAGGAATAAATAAAGGAGGTTGGGGGCTTGGAGAGGTCTGTGTTTGAAGGTCAATCATTAGGGGTGGTAAGGTTTAGAAAATTCCTTGTAGTTTTTTTAAAAAAATAATTTGATGGCATCAAAGTTTCTTTCTGAAGGAAGTAAAGATACTGAATTTTAAAATGTAAACTCACTGGACATGTGTACGTGTTGAGGGGACCTGTAGACCCTCACTGTTCCTACCGCGGCCGGGTGGGCTCTGCCCACACTGCCCACCTATCCCCGCTCAGGGCTCCATCCCGTGAGATGCCCCATGCCAGGCCCCAGTGACAAACCCAAGCTTTCCCCTATGCTTCTGACCGGCCGTGAATTGGAGTTCCCACGACCCCCTCTTGGGTTCTATTCCTTTGCAAGTGCAACTCCTAGAATTTAGAGAAGTGCTCACTTACCTTTGCCAGTTTATTAGAAAGGATGCCATGGAGGACACAGACAAATGGCCAGATGGAGGGACACAAAGAGTGGGGCTCCTGTGAAGACACACCCTTCTCCCCACCTGCCAGGTGCTCGCCAACCCCAAGGCCCTATGAACCCCACCTCTGGGGTGTCATGGAGGCTTCATCATGCAGGCTTACCTGCTTAAGTCACTGGCCTTTGGCGGGTGATGCAGCTTCCAGCCTACTTGGGCCTACTTGCCTCGCCACCAGCCCTGTCCTCAGTGGCTCCCCAAAGTCACTTCCTTTACAGAAACTCAGGTGTGGTTGACAGGGGCTTGTTAGGAAAGTCAAGACACTCTCATCGCTCTCATCACTTAGGGAATTCTGAGGATTCTGGGTGCTCTGTGCCAGGAACGGGGACAAAGAACAAATATATGTTTCTATTATAAATCCCAGTGTCACACCCACCTGCAGCCCCTCCGCTTGACGGCCACTGCTGCACGGAGCTCTGGAGGGGGGTGGGGGCACGGTCACCCAGGGTGGGTCTGACAGGGAGCGGCCTGCCATCTGCCAGGCGGGGGGTGGGGTGGCCTAGGGAAGGCGCCCACAGAGTAGACAGGGATGGTGGGCACTTGTGGGACACAAGCTTAGTTCCCACTCCCAGCCACCTGCGAGGGACAGGCAGGTGTACTTCCCCTCCCAGCCTTGGGCAGAGTGGCTATTGGGGTCACACGGACGGGCAGTGCCAGAGCTGGCTCTCTAGGTTCCCTGGCCCTACATGGGTCTCCTGCCCCCTGACAGCTTTTCCATGTGCCTACCCCTCTTTCCCACTCAGAGAGGATCGCAGATGGACTGAGCTGTTGGAATCCCTCACCCCCTTATTGGCCAAATGCATTCATCACTGTCGTCTTCCTCCTTCCATCTCCCGGACCTCTCCTGACCCTTGCTGGTGGACTTGCGATCCCCGAGGACAGTCTGCGAGGGTTCTCCATAGCTTAGCGGGGGATTCGGTTCGCTTTATGTTATGCTTCCTTGCTGAGACAACTTTATCGCCCCTGTGCATCGTCAGGTGTACAAACACACACCGTGTACAAACAACGGACAGTTATTTCTCACAGTTCTGGAGCTGAAGTCCAAGATCACGGCGCTTGCAGATTCGGTCCCTGGTGAGAACACGCCCCTGGTTTGCAGACTCCGTCCTCCTGCCCTCCTCTCTCCCTTCCTTTTCTTGGGGTGGGGGCACTGATCCCGTGATGGGGGCTCCACCCTCGGGACCTCGTCCAGCTCTTGGAGGCCCCAAACCCCGTCCTCAAAATACCACACATTGGGAACCAGGGCCTGAACATGTAAACCTGGGGGAGGAACAGACTTTCGGGCCACATCACCCTGGTCCTGGGGAGCCTGGGGCACCGTCGCTCTGCCTTTGCTCTGGAGGCTCCTCGCCCTCACAGGTGGCTCTTCTCCTCTAGTCTGGGGACTTCTTTCCCTTTGGGACCTTCCAGCACCTTGTGAATGAGCATCTGCTGGGACATTTGTTAGAGGGTATTTGTTTATGTGTTTAAGTCTCTCTTTCCTCCAGCTGCAAACTGCTTGAGGGCAGAACCGGCCTTGTTGTTAGCGCACTGGTTAGCTCACACACAGACCAGCTCATGGTAGCCTCGCAGGAAAAATTGGCTGAAGGAAGGAGGGAGTGGGCAAGTGCAGCCCGTGTAGACGGTGGTTAGTGTAGCACAGAGGAAGCAAGCACGCTTTACAATAACAGGGGCCCCTTTGGAGCATGACGTCACTCAGCGTGAAGAAATGAAGCTGAACACTTTTGAAGAGACAATATGGTTCAAACTCAGGTGCCACTGACATCACATCGTGCAGCTTTGCTGAACCCTGGATTCTCATTTTGAGATAAAACACAGCTTTTCAGTTAACAGCCTATGCATGCTGTGTAGTAAGGAATCTGACCTTGTCCCAAAAGAAGCCTGGCCTCTGTCTCAGCTCCTGGAAGGCCATCATTTGCCGGGGCGTTTCGGGATGGGCACTTACCAATTGTCCAGAGACTGAGCTTACCTGGTCCGTGTCATGGAGCCCCAGGGAAATTTCTGAGCCCTGGGGCTCGGGCCAGCTTCCTGTGTGGCGCTGCTGCTCCCTGCTGCTGGGGGCGCCCCGCTTCGCCCCAGGGCCGGGCACACAGGACCTCCATGCTTGGACGTCCCTGGGATTCGTCCTAGTGGATGTCTGCTCACTTCTTCTCATCAGAAGTCCAAAAGAGAGTCAAAGCTGAGGAGCAGACAAGCTCACCGGAGGCATCATTGTACTGTGTGCAGATAGGCGGTCTCGCTCAAGGTCAGCTTTCTTAGCTTCGACCTGGAAAGTCGTCAGACGTGTGCCGTCTTACCGCGTAGGTCCTCTGTGGCTTTCAGGCGATTTTCTGTAGAGACACTAGGAGGGCATAAACTGGAGTGCACGCGTGCGTGTGCGTGTGCGTGAGAGACAGCCTTGGGGGAGTGGGACGCCCCTCCCAGCTTCAAAAACCCTTCTTTTGAAACCAACCTTTTTCAAATCGTATCTCCAGAATCTCTCAAGGAGGGGATTGGTTCAGGTCAGTTGAGGTCTTTTCACTTTTATATTAAACACACGCGCACACACGCACACTAATACAAATAGCTACAAGTTTGCAGACACTCCAGACATCACTCTGAGTGTTTAAGCTATAGTCCGAAAGATGAATGAAGCGACCGACCTGTGCAGAGCTCAGTGCCTGAAGGACGTTTCGAGTTTTAATACACAAAGCCAATGATTAAACTGTGTCGAATGCCAGTTCCTGCTGCTGTGGCAGAGCTCGCTCCTAGACGACCAGTAGGGCAGTTCTCTGACCCGAGGACTTACACTGATGGTGTGCACGCGTGTGCTTGTTGTATCTGGAGAGGGTACCAGGAGAGATCTTGGTGATATTCCTACTGACGTGGAGACCGAGGCTTGAAAGGGATTAATAACTCACTTGACAGCAAATACGATTCAACACGACCCTTCCGTCTGGAAAGCCTCTTCCTCTCTGTTCCATGACATCGTTTCAACGTGCTCATGGGCACACAAACGCTTTGATGCATAATAACAGCTGTTATTCACTTAGAACCTTCTACGTGTTGGACCCTATGCTAAGTGTACAAACTTTATTTTATCTTCACGGAAACCATGAGATGTAGGTATCTGTATTACTCCAATTTGATAGGTAAAGAAATTGAACGAAAAACGGTCAACCTGCCGGAGTGGACGTTAGAAATCAGTTAAGAGGTGGACAACTTGAACCAATTCAATCAGCTCGAGTCCAGAGCCTCTGGCTTCTGTGCAGACCGTGTTATCTCCCCGGGTCCACGAGAAGACAGTCTGGGGTCTGCGACAGCGGCAGGGACGCGGCGAGGTGCTGGCATCTGGCCTCTGCCTTCCCAGGGCTTCAGAGTTCTGGGAGCTCAGCTGCATCTGACCGGAGCTGGTGCCGGAGCCGAATCCCTCCCGCAGTTAAGCTGAGGTCAGGGCCAGTGCCCTCCGACTGTGGTTATCTGAGGGGACGGCCACCTTCCAGAACCTTCACCCGTGACCCTCCCTGATATGGGGCCCCGCGCCGGACCTCAGACCTGCACTGGAGACATGCTTTATTGCTTTATTTGTTTCTAATCTAGACGGAGGCCCTGCCTGGCCTTCGCGGGTGGTTTTGTCCGGTTGGGCGTTTTGTTTTCACTGTAGCTACTTATTTTTACTGCTTTATCTTTGCCTTTTATTGAGTAATTTTTTTCTAGCTTATTTTACCTTGTTTGCTTGTTCCTCTCTTATCTATAACTTTTCCATGGGAAATAAGAAGTGACAGCTCAAGATTTGAAGGCTGACCCCTGCGACACAGCGAAGGCTCGAGGCCACCTCAATTGTTCTGAGTTCAGCAGAAGCCCGACACAAAGCAGGTCCCCGGTGGCCCCCCGGGGAAGCGGCCCGCTAAAACGCTTCTAGAAATTTCACAGCAAGGGTGCCCTGTGAGCATTCACGCCTGCCTGCCACCTGACACGATGGTCCCCTGATTCGGGGCAGAGTCCCACCCGGGGTGGACCCCCATGTTCCTGCAGTGGCCAAGCCCGTGCACTCCCCACTCCCAGCCTCTCCCGGCACACCCCTGCCTCTCCCCATCTGCCCGTGACAGTGTCCACCTTCCGCTCCGCCTGTCCGCCTTGGGCACCTCCTCATGTCACACTTGCTCTGTGCCACCTACCCTGGGGTTCCCACCGCACCAGGAGAGTGCGGGCGTCTGTTTGGGACTCTGGGGCCAGTGGTGGTCAAGGCCTCCATGTGTACGCTTGTGCACTTTCCAGATCTACACTCACAATCCGACCCTCCCTGCACTAACACTGACCGTAGGTCCGTAAGAGAAACACAAAGGGTAGTCACGGGCGTGAAGAGGAAGCAGCAGCACATGCGGCCACCGTGGACGTCCGTGTCATAATCGTGATGGACCAACTGGATTTCAGAACTTCTTGTGACCCAAAGCGGAGAATAAAACATGAGCTTCCCGGAATAGATCGTCAGGAGTCCCACGTGTTTCTAAACCGCCTCGGCTGTGGGCCGAGCCCGAGCGGGCACTATTGGTAGATGGCCGCACGCAGTGCGCTCAGCGCCGGTGACGTGGACACAGCCCGCGCCCACTGACATGGACGGTGGGGACTCGGGGGCCATCACCGGGTCTGGCTGAAATACCTGGACATATACAGGCCCTTCTGAAATTCTCATAACTTCGCTGAAGCCTTGTAATTCTATCTCCTTCTGCGTTGACCTCAGCCCCTGGCCAGATGTAGCTATTTTATTCCACTTTCCAGCTTGTTCACTAAGTTCTTGCTTGAATTTGGAGCATGACCTCAGGGTAAGTCTGCACCATGAAGAATGGCATCTTGATGATGGAAAACAATCTTAAAAATGAGTCCTTACACTTCTAATAGTGTAATTGGCGTAGATTCAAAGTAATAACAAAACAAACTAGGGTGCTCAAACCACGGAAATTTATTACCTCACAGTTTTAAGACTAGAAGTGCAAAATCAAGGTGTTAGCGGGCTGTGTCCCCTGAAGTCTCCGGCGGGAACGTCTCCCTTGCCTTGGCTTGTACACACATCACGGCACTCTGTCCCCCTCGGCAGGGCATTCTCTCCCGTGTCCGGATTTCTCTCTTCTTGAAAGGACACCAGTCATTGGATTGGGGCTCAATCAATTCCAGTGTGACCTCATCTTAACCAGGTCACATATGAAAAGACTATTTCCAAAGAAGGTCACATTGCAAGGGTCTGGGTGGGCAGGGTTTTTGGGGGGTGTCGTTTTCAACCCAGTACAGTTGGCTAACATAGGAATGCCTGGCGTAAAAGCACGCTACAGATGTGAGGAGCACGAACAGATGACGTCCTTCCGTCTTAGCCGAAGACAGCAGCGATGTTTAGCAAAGCAGTTTCGATGCCGAGATCTGAGCTGTGTACTCCGAAGGGTAAGGCACACAGCAGTGTCCTGAGACCTGGAGACGAAGGGCCTGGATGTTCCCCAGCCCCCCCACTTCCCAGCTCTGGGGTCTTAGGCAAGTCACTTCACCTCCCTGAAACCACGTTTCTCCAAGTAAAACTGTTCAACAAATACCTGTTTCAAACTTACCGTACACTGGGTATGGGCTGTGCCCTTAAAGAGATGGATCATTCATGAGAGGCAGCTAATTTCGTGGGACAAGGGGGCATGCGGGAGCCACAAAGGAAAACAGATGTGTGCAGAACAATTTCTCCTGCTCTGGCCGAGGGGTGGTCACCATGGGAGGAGCAGCAGGAGGGGTGACAGGTGCACTGAGCCTCTCGAGGACTCGGGTGAAGGCGCCCTGCTGTGGAGTGAGCATGAGCAGAGGGCGGAAGCCAACACCGCAGGGCCTGTTCTATGTTCGGACAGCGGCTGGAGAGGGGGGGGGGTGTGCGGGGCAGGGGAAATAGCTGGGCTGGGGAGGGTGTGACTCTTCGGGGCACAGGAGTGGCCCCAGGAGCAGAGGCCTGCGTCTGGAATGCTAACCCAGGCTACCCTGAGAGGTGCGTTGGGTGGAGAGAGACTGACCCAGGAATCAAAGTTAGTTGCTTCTGGTGGCGGTACTGGGAGAGGGCGGACCTGGCAAGAAGCAGACACAGTGTGTGTCGAGGGGGAGTTGCGCCCAGCCCGCGGGTGCGCCAGGCAGGGAGAAGGATGTACTAATGTGTTTGAGGACCGTGGGCGGGAGGCTAGGGGCAGGAGGCCACGGGAGCCCAGCCAGGTCCATGCTGACCAGCCCCCTTCCTTGGAGCGGGGACCACCTGCTGCAAGACAGGACAGACGGGGTGGGGACTGGGAGGGAGCTGACCTGTCCCGAGGACGGAAAGCAGAGGGCGCTGGACGCCGCCCGGGTCAGGCTGGCGTCATGGGCGTCACCAGCCATCCTCTCCTCCCGCCCAGGTGTCAGAAAGGGTCGTTTATGTACATCTTAGAACAGCATGTTGGAATTAGCAAACAGAGCCTGGCACGGAAGGCACGATAGCTTTCTGCTGTTCCAGCGAGCACGACGACGCGGGAAGCTTTCCTTTGTGTTTCTCATTTAAACAGAGCCTGATTAGAGGCGAGGCCCGGGGCAGGCGGTGACCTCCGTGGAAGGAGGGTGGAGGCCCGGATGCCACCCGGAGTGCTGCGGCGGCCACGGCCACGGCCACGCGGGCAGGCTCCCCCAGCACCTCTCCGGCGTTCCCGGCCGCTGGCAGCCGCGTAGCGCCCACACTGTTCGTTTCTCGTTCATGTCCCCCCGCCGCGGCCTGGGCAACAGAGAGGGTGTGTGCAGACACCACCTCACCCCCACGGCAAACAGCAAAAAACCCCCCCTTCTCTCTTTTCCCATGACTAAGCGATTAAGCTCTCCCCAATCAGAGAGACAGATGAAGCGAGTTTATTAATAAAAGTCCCGTCAGGAAGATTGGAAATGAATGATTAGTGAAACCCACTCCATTTTACTCATAGACAGACCCCCCTCATGGAGAGGCATCTGTGAAGGGCAGGAATTCCCGAGAAGGTTGGGGATAGAAGCATCTGGAAGCTGTTTGCGATATGGATTAGGAGTCAAGCTGCACACAGACACCGCCTCCAGCCACGCAGGCTCGCTCTGCGCAGGGAAAATATGCTGCTTGTTTACAGTGCTACTTCTCCCCTTTGCTTGTTATCTATTTTATTTCTTCCTTGGTTCCCGCCCCCCCGCCATTCATGTGCAATTACGTCTGCACAGACCTGCCAGCTGTAGGGCTTGTTAACCATGCCCACCTCGCAAGCTGTCGGCAGAACTGCCAGGAAGGAGGCTGGGCCCGGCACACGTGTTTACATCTTCTTCCGATTTGGTGTCTTTAGCAAAAAAAAAAAAAAAAAAAAAAAAATTGGTTTTCTTTTTTTTTTTTATTGCAGGCTGGCCAGTGTAGGCAGAGGAGAAGCTTGGACCTCAAAGCACATCTGCGTGCACACACTCGCCCTCACACACACACGAGCTAAGCAGCGGCACACGCGCGTGAGCGTCATGGTCCGCCCGCACACGCCCACACACCCAAGGACGAAGGCCGGGTTTGTCTGCGCGACTCGTGCAGCTCCTCGAAACTCCGGAAGAATTGGATTTTTAGGTCTCCAATTTCTACATCTGGAAAACATTCCCCAGGGGCCTTTTTATGACTGTTGCCAATTCAATATTTGTAAAGTGTGATTGTTCTTAGCCAATATGGGTCTCTTTGATAACAACAAAATGTCTCCATTTTTTCAGAAATTATTCAGAAACCGTCGTGATACACGATAATCGCCTACCCTAAGTTAGTGATAGGAGTTCTTGCCTTCGCTCTGTGAGGAAGAATAATCACAAGCCTGATTTTACCTTTGAAATCAAACAACAGCAGTAAGCGAGGAGACCTGACGGGAGGTCTGTGCTGTGGGGCGGCCACAGGGGCCCACAGTGGGCGCAGGCCGCCTTCGTGCTGGGGAAGAGCCAAGGAAGGGGCCCTCCGGTCCGTGTGGTTCTGCCTTTTGCTCTGTGGGTGACCTTGGGCAAGGACACTCCACAAGCTCCCTGTGGACACCTGGAACAGTGTTCCGCATGTCCCTAGTACTCACTGTAGCACAGGCCAAACTGTCCTGCCGTCGGCTTCCCTCTTGCCCTACAGCACATTAGTGTTATTTCTCTCTTCTTTGCCCTTTCTTGGTTCCTGAGGAGAGAAATCCTGTCTGTGAGTTTTCCTGTCTAGAGATGGGACCTGCAAGTTTCCTGAAAAGTAGCCTTGGACAATATGTAAATGAGTGAGTGTGGCTGTGTGCCAATAAAACTTTATTTGCAAAGCAGGTGGTAGGCCAGATTTGGCCCACAGTCCCAACAGCTGGACTAGAGAGAAGATTTTTCTGGGCACTGAGCAACTTCTATGGAAATCATGAAGACCACTTGTTTTAGATATTAAAAGTATGCCTGCCGCAAATTAGGAAACCCATAGCGGTACAGTCAGAGCATTTGATGTCCTAGCCAAGTGGCTTCCCAGCAGTATTTCCTGTGCCCCTGGAGCAAAGCAGAGATCATCTCTTCCCCTGTAAATTAGGTTCTCACCCTTAATAATCAGTACAGTTCATTTATTTCCTATCTCCTATCATCTTTCCGGGAATAAGATAGGCCATCCAAACTTTTAGATGCATAGAAATAAAACAACATAATAAATAATACCTGTAATCCTATGTGGCTACATAATTTAACTGAATCAAAGAACATAAATGTGACTGAAAGTAAGGACTCATGGGTTTTTATTACTTTTTTTTTTTTTTTTTTTACTGTAAGAGTGAATGTTAAAAGACATGAAATGGATAGCTGCATTCAGCAAATAACTAACCTGATTGGAAGATGGGTGGAGCTCAGCCATGGCACAAATCATTAATGTAAAATCCAAACAGCTCCCTAAAACTTGTATTTCCAGAAGTTTTGTTTAGGCAAGTAGACTTGTAAAAGAAACCAATTTACATCTTTAATATCAGAACACAGAAGTCAAGATAATTTAAAAAGTGGTGAATCCATTGCCTTTTAAATAAATAAATAAATAAATAAATAAACTATAATATGGGAAAAATTTTAAAAATTTTTAAATAAAAAATACTTAAATTTTGAAGATATTTTCACAGATACATTTTGTTTCACCTAATTTAACTCAATGTAGGTGCACGGATTTTTAAAAAAATTAATAGATTTTTAAGCTTTCAGGTGTTTCACGTCAAATACTTACCTCCAGCAGCTCTAGCATGTCTGAAGCTTATGTGGCTCACGGGGCGCCACGTGTCCGATGATGGGATGCATAGGTCTACTGGCTAGCAATTAACCAACAGACTAATATTTTGGCATGCATGCATGCATTCATTCATTCGTTCACTCAATGATCGTTCATGGAGGACCTGCCGTGTGTCAAGCACCACGCTCTTCAGGGCGATACAACACTAAGTCTCAGTTGCTTACAATCTGCAGAGGGAGGCCGGCAGGCCCGCAGTTGGTGGCGCTACTTGGAAAATCGTCACTGCGGGGGAACGTACGGTCCTCTGTCCGCAGCAGTGACGGAAGGGGCACCAACAAAGAGCCGGCTGCCAACGACAGAGCCAGGGACAGCTGGGTGCTGCACGTTGCTGTTTGCCCACCCCGGATCCAGAGAGAAAGCCACATCGAGGTCCCGTCCTGCCCGGGGAAGCCTCACAGCCACAGCCATAAACGAGGAAACACTTCTGCTCTGCGGCAGATCTGGGCCAATATACAGCCTCGCAGTTAATTATGTTCCGGGCACACGCTCATGTTTTACAAAGTCCAGCCACGCCTCGCGCTCTTTGCAGTAAATCACACAACCAAGACCGGCAGTTCTACAATCCCGACACTGGTGTCGTCGACACGTGATCCTCCATTCTTTGCCACCTCACCCAAACGCCCATTCCTGCATTTCTGCATTCGTTCATTTATTCGTTCCCTCAACAATCAATTACTGTTGAGGGACAACCATGGTGCTTTTCCTGGATGATCCAAACTCAAAGGAACTCCTTGCTCTCAGTGCTCAGAGTCCAGGGGCAGAAGCAGCACACGGAACAAAAATGCCGTCGTTGCTGCGTGCGGTGATGGCTGTGTGCACGCAATATAGTTAGCCTAAAGGTGCCTCGTCCAGAAAGGAAAGACTTTTCTGGAATAGAGATGCCGTGCGCCAGGCTGAAGTAAGGCAGCAGTCTGCCAGTGAGGATGGGCATGGGTAGCAGGAAGGTCCGTTGAGGGAAGTACGTGGAGACAGCATCGGTTTGGATTTCTGCTTCACTTAGCAGTTACTGTCGCCACGGTCTAGTTTGCGTAGAATCATGATTTCCGGAACACACTGAGCATTACTATTAAGATTTTATGTTGTCCTCCATCTACCTTCATCTATCTTTATCAGCTCTTCTTAAGAGATTGTGAGTGTCCTGTTTCCAGGGCGTTGGTCTATATAGTCTTACAGTATCACTCAGAGCAATAAAAAGTAGGCAGTTTAAAGTAACAGAACAACAAAGGAGCGGTAGGCTTTATTGGCTTATGTAAATGAGAAGTCCAGGGGGATGCGGCTGCCTCCTCCATGTCCTCTCCCCAAGGTGACTGCCCCGCCTCCACCAGCTGCCTGCCTTTGGAGTGGCAAGATGGTGGCCGCAGGCTTCAGGCACGTCCAGCCGCAGAGACCAGTTCCTTTACTATGTCTTGCAAACATTTGACAGTAACTCGGGCTTAGGTTTTATGAATGGGGTTAAACTAATGACAGCGGCAAGTAGGATAGCTTACAATAGGTGACGGCTTCGCAGCTGGTTGTGGAGCAGACCTCCCAGGACCACAGGGCTCCCCAGCAGAAATCTGGGAAGGGACAGAGTGGGAGCGCGACCCCCGATGCTCTCTGTGCCAGCTGGATGTGCCAGCCTTGGTCTGCAGCTCCTAAAAAAGGCTAAAGCTTGAAATGAAGGAGTCCTATCATCTGGTCACTTGAGGAGGCTGCGTAGAGCTCTCTTGTGCTATAACGAACGTGTGATCGAGGAAGACCCTTCGCACTGCCTATTTCGCTCTATGCCAGAAAATACCTCTTTCGTATTCACCTTGCTCTAAGTTTTTGCTCAAAATCCTTTCCGGTGCCTTACTGATAATGTGGCCCTACATCGACTAGAAACTATTCGGCACGCTAATGAGAAGCACACGAGCCAAATCTACTCCGAAATTGCTGCAATTTCTTTTACATTCTTTACCTTTGCCATTTCTAAGAGAAGATGGTTAGGAAACTGCAAAGTGATTGTCACATATATGAAGTTTAATGGCACCCCAAAAGGCCTTTGAAAATCAGTGTATAACAACAACAACAACAACAAAAGCCTTCTGCCCTCTTATATTTGACAGCACTTCTAATGGCTCTAAGCAGGATGGGATTGATCGTGCTGTGTTTTAGAATTTATGTTGTACTTTACATTTTCTAAATGGCTTACAACTTTGAGTAGCTCATTAGAGAACCCCATGCAATAAGTCAGTGTGAGGAAACTGAGGCCCAGAGCATTGGTGTGAGCTGCCTGACATTCCAGGGTCACTAACCTACTAACACACTGTAGCCGTTCACCACACTTAAGTTTCTACCTTAACATTGGTCTCAAGGCGTAGAGTAGAGGTATGTGCGCACACACACACACACACACACACGCACACACGGACACACATATAACACACACGTGCACAAATTGACACGCGTAACATGCACACATATACAAATGCACACACATGCACACATGGACACACAGGCACACACGGACACACACACAGAGTTTTCTTGTTAAGCCAGCACACAGCATTCTAAGTGGTGCATCATAGGGAAACCAATAGGAAATGATTCAACTGGTTCAAATAGTAAATGACTTATGATCCCATGTAGCAAGATGTCTGGAGATGAGTGATGCTAGCATTGATTTAGTCAGGACTCAAAAACATCCGTGCCCACGTCTCCCCGTCTTTGGCTCATGCTCCTTAGTGAATTGGGCTTGGACCTTCTCATGGTCAAGGAGCCTCAAGAATGTCAGGCTTCATATCTTTACAAAATCATGCAGAGATAAAAGAAATGTACTCTCCTGTACTTTGTTCATCAAAATAGAAAATATTTCTCAGAGCACACTCTCAACAAATGTCTTTTAAGACTAATTAACCAGAGTTGAGTCACAAATTCACACTTAGGTCTACTGAATGTCCTGAAAGATAAGTGGCCATTGTGACTGATAGAACACACTCGACTGACTCTTGGGCTGGGCTGGGCTGGGCTGGGGCTGGGCTGGGGCTGGGGTTAGGTCTCGGCTAGTTCTGGGTTGGGTCGGGACTGGCTGGGCTGGGCTGGGGTTGGGCTGGGCTGGAGCTGGGCTGGGCTCGGCCTGGGCTGGGCCTGGGCTGGCCTGGGTCTGGTCTGGGTCTGGACTGGGTCTGGTCTGGGTCTGGGTCTGGGCTGGGTCTGGGCTGAGCTGGGACTGGGTGTGGGTCTGGTCTGGGCCTGGGCTGGGCCAGGCTGGGACTGGTCTTGGTTTGGGCTGGGTCTGGGTCTGAGCTGAGCTGGGACTGGGTCTGTGTCTGGGGTGGGTCTGGTCTGGGCTTGGGCTGGGTCTGGGTCTGGGCTGGGTCTGGTCTGGTTCTGGGTCTAGGCTGGGCCTGGGTCTCGGTCTGGGTCTGTGTCTGGGCTGGGTCTGGTCTGGGCCTGGGCTGGGCCAGGCTGTGACTGGGGCTGGGTCTGAGTCTGGCCTGAGTCTGGGCTGGGTCTGGTCTGGGCCTAGGCTGGGCTGGGCTGGGACTGGGACTGGGGCTGGGTCTGGGTCTGGGCTGGGTCTGGCTTGGGCTGGGTCTGGCCTGGGTCTGGATCTGGGCTGGGTCTGGTCTGGGTCTGGGCCTGGGTTAGGCCGGGCTGGGTCTGGACTGGGCCTGGTCTGTGTCTGGTCAGGGTCTGGGCTCAGCCTGGGCTGGGTCTGGGCTGGGTCTGGGCTGGGTCTGGGCTGGGTCTTGGCTGGGTCTGGGTCTTGGTCTGGGTCTGGGTCTTGGTCTGGGTCTGGGTCTGGGCTGGGTCTGGTCTGGGCCTGGACTGAGCCAGGCTGGGACTGGGCCTGGGTCTGAGTCTGGCCTGTGTCTGGGCTGGGTCTGGTCTGGGCTGGGTCTGGGCTGGGCTGGGACTCGGACTGGGTCTGGGTCTGATCTGGGCTGGGTCTGGACTGGGTCTGAGTCTGGGCCTGGGTTGGGCCAGGTTGGGTCCAGGCTGGGCCTGGGCTTGGCCTGGGCTGGCTCTGGGCTGGGCTGGGTCTGGTCAGGGTCTGGTCTGGGTTTGGTCTGGGTATGGGCTGGGTCTGGGTCTGAGCTGAGCTGAGCTGGGACTGGGTCTGGGACTGGGCTGGGTCTGGTCTGGGCCTGGGCTGGGCCAGGCTGGGACGAGTCTGGCCTGGGTCTGGGCTGGGTCTGGGCTGGGCCTAGGCTGGGCTAAGCTGGGACTCGGACTGGGTCTGGGTCTGGTCTGGGCTGGATCTGGACTGGGTCTGAGTCTGGGCTGGGTCTGGTCTGGGTCTGGATCTGGGCTGGGTCTGGTCTGGGTCTGGGTCTGGGCCTGGGTTGGGCCGGGCAGTGTCTGGGCTGGGCCTGGGCTGGGCCCGGGCTTGGCCTGGGCTGAGTCTGGTATGAGTCTGGGCTGGGCTGGGTCTGGTCTGGGTCTGGTCTGGGTCTGGGCTGGGTCTGATCTGGGCCTTGGCTGGGCTGGGCTGGGACTGGTCTGGTTTTGGGCTGGGTCTGGTATGGTCTGGGTCTGGTCAGGGTCTGGGCTGGGTCTGGGCTGGGTCTAGGTCTGAGCTGAGCTGGGACTGGGACTGGGTCTGGGTCTGGGCTGGGTCTGGGCTGGGCTGGGCTGGGTCTGGGCTGGGACTGGGACTGGGCCTGGGTCTGGGCTGGGTCTGGTCTGGGACTGGGTCTGGACTGGGTTCAGTCTGGGTCTGGGCTGGGTCTGGGCTGGGTCTGGACTGGGTCTGAGTCTGGTCTGGGTCAGGTCTGGGTCTGGGCTGGGTCTGGGCTGGGTCTGGGCTGGGTCTGGTCTGGACCTGGGCTGGGTTGGGCCGGGCTGGGACTGGTCTGGGCTGGGTCTGTCCTGGGCTGGGCTGGAACTGGGTCTGGGTCTCTGTCTGGGCTGGGACTGGATCTGGTCTGGCCTGGGTCTCATCTGGGTCTTATCTGGGCCTGGGCTGGGCCGGGCTGGGTCTCTGACAGGGACTGGGTCTGGGTTGGGTCTGAGTCTGGTCTGGGTCAGGTCTGGGTCTGGGCTGGGTCTGGGCTGGGTCTGGGTCTGAGCTGAGCTGGTACTGGGTCTGGGTCTGGGTCTGGACTGGGTCTGGTCTGGGCCTGGGCTGGGCCAGGCTGGGACTGGGACAGGGACTGGGTCTGGGCTGGGTCTGGGCTGAGCTGGGACTGGGTCTGGGTCTCAGCTGGGTCTGGTGTGTGCCTGGGCTGGGTTTGGGTCTGGGTCTGGGCTGGGTCTGGTCTGATTCTGGGTCTGGGCTGGGTCTGGTCTGGGTCTGGGCTGGGCTGGGACTAGGACTGGGGCTGGGACTGGGGCTGGGATGGGTCTGGGTCTGGGCTGGGTCTGGGCTGAGCTGGGACTGGGTCTGGGTTTGGGCTGGGTCTGGGCTGGGTCTGGTCTAGGTCAGGTTCTGGGTCTGGGCTGAGCTGGGACTGGGTCTGGGTTTGGGCTGGGTCTGGGCCGGGTCTGGTCTAGGTCAGGTTCTGGGTCTGTGCTGGGTCTGGTCTGGTTCTGGGTCTGGGCTGGGTCTGGGCTGGGCTGGGCTGGAACTGGGCCTGGGTCTCTGTCTGGCCTGGGCCCGGATCTGGTCTGGCCTAGGTCTCAGCTGGGTCTGGTCTGGGCCTGGGCTGGGCGGGGCTGGGGCTGGGGCTGCCTTGTCTGAGAATCCTGGGCAAAGTCAGAAAAAAATTTTAGAACCAAACCAGACTGGAGTCCATTGTCTCTTCCATTTTAGTGTTAGCTAATACTTTCTTAGTTTTATTCTTCATGAGATTTCTCCCAACATGAGATTGCAGTCACAATTTCATACCATGACCAGTGTGCATGATGCTAGCTATAAGGGCTAGAGAAATTTAGGACAGTTCCAAGTCGTTTTACAAATAATATGTATCACACAGAGCTGTCATACTATAGCAAACCTTACTCCAGACTTTGGATTTGTTTACACTCTTTTATATTATTGGTGAATGCTGTAAGTGTGTAAGGTGTAAATTATAGTTCTGGAAGTTGTAGATTTGAGATGGATCTCGTTGCGTTAAAATCAAGGCATCACCAGGGCTGTATTCCTTCTGGGAGCTCCAGGGAAGAATGCATTTTCTTGCCTCTCACATCTCCTAAAATTGCCTGCATTTCCTGTCTCATGGCCCCCTCCCAACTTCAAAGAAAGAAATTGCCATTTGAAGGTTTCTAACATGAGGTCACTCTAACCCTGACCCTCTGCTTTCCCCTTCCACATTTAAAAACCTATGATTACATGGGACCAGAGGAAAATCCAGAATAATCTCCCTATCTTAGGTCAGCTGATAAGAAAACTTAATCCCATCTGCAACTTTAAGTGTGCTTTGCCATGTATCATACTACGTCCGTAGGTTTGGGGGATAGTAATAGGGATATCTTTGGGAGGCCATTATTCTTCCAACCACATTTACTATAAAACCTTAAACAACCACTAAAATAACAGAACAAAGAGTTATAACTAATAAATCAAGAAAAATAAAGTAAAATTATAAAATATACTATATTTCTTTAACACAGGGGAAACCAGATAAAGAAGTAAAAGAACAAAGACCAACAGGGCACCTAGAGAAAACCCTGACAAGGGTTTTCAATCCCATGAAACGGGATTGATCAAAGTAACAGAATGAAAAGCCAGAGACTCTGAGATTGGATAACAAGCCCTCCCCTCTCTGCACACACATTAAATTTAAAGTCACAAACAGACTGAAAATAGAAGGATGGAAAATTATATACCATGTTAACACTAATTAGAAGAAAGTTGGTGACAGTATATAAATATGCATTAGAATTCAGAGAAAAAAGTGTTAGGAGAGAAGAAGTTCATTTCCTGATAATAAAAGTCTAGTTGAACAGGAGGACTCAACCATTCTAAACATTTATACACCTGGTAACACAGCTTCGAAACACATGAAGCAAAATCTTGTGGTGCTGTCAGGAGAAATGGACACATCACAATTAATGCTAAAGATTTCCTTACCCTGTCTCAGTAGTTTCTAGAAGAATTAGACAGAAAATCAAGAGGGATATAGAAAAATTGAACGACGCTATTGGTCAACTTGACCTCATTGTTATTAAGAGAACATCCCACTGCCGACAAAGAACACACATTCTGCTCAAGTGCACACGGAGAATTGGGTGGGACAGATGGTGCCAGGCCATACAAAGTCTGAATGCATTTAAAAGGATTCAAGTCATACAGGCTGGTGCTCCGCAACAATGGGGTCGAATTAGAAATCAATAACAGAAAGAAGTCTGGAGAATTCCCAACTACCTGAAAATGAATGGCACGCTTCTTAAAAAGCCCATGGGTCAAAGAAGAAATCACAACGAACACTGGAAATGTTAGGTGCGGCTATACCAGCATTTAGGGTGAAATGGGCAGCACCATGTGCGTATCCGGGGGACGAAGACTGGTCTCAACTCGTCGGCCTCAGCTTCTGCCTCATCACAGTAGAGGAAGAAGAGCCAATCCAACTGCAAGTAAGCAAAAGACAAGAAATAATAACGATCAGAGCTGACATCAATAGAATAGAAAACAGAAATACAATGGAGAAAATCAGTGAAACCAAAAACTGGTTTTTTGAGACGATCGATAAAATTGATAAACCTCTAGACAGGACGATCAAGACAAAACAGCACAGACAATTTCCCAATATCAAGAATGAAAGGATCGATATCACCACTTTCTACAGATATTAAAAGAATTATAAAGAAACATGAATAACTTTATGCCAACAAATTTGAAAACCTAGATGACGACCAAGGTCGGCAATTTCACGAGAGATACACATAAGAAGCTACCGAATTCTCACTTACGATGAAACAGGACAACTTCATAGCCCCGTGCTCACTACAGTAATTAAACTTTTTTTTTTTTAAAGACTTTCCCACAAAAAAACTCCAGGCTCAGATGGCTTCACCAGTGAATTCTGAGAAAACACTTAGCTGGAATGAACGCTGCTTCTCCACAAGCTCTCCCATGAAATTGAAGAAGAGAGAATATTTCCCAACTAATTTTTTAAAGCCAGTTTTACTCTGATAGCAAAGCCAGGAAAAGATATTACAAGACATCTACAAGCCAGCATCTTTTGTGAACATAAATGCAAACATTTGAAACAAAGTTTTAGCAAATTCAACCCAAAAATATAGGATAACATATCAAGGTATAGTGAGGTTGATCTCTGAATGCAAGGTTGAGTCAACATTTGAAAATCATTCAAACAACTGAAAGAAAAAAATTTGTACTATTATCCCTATAGAGAACAATCATTTGACAAAATCCAACATCCATACTTGGTAAATGCTCTCAGCAAACCAGATAGAAGTAAACTTCCCGACCTTGATCAAGGGCATTTACGAAAAAGTTCAGCTAATGTAATACTAAATAATGAAAGATCAAATGCTTTTCCACTAAAATTAGGAACATCAATTATATTCAACACTGTCCTAGGGGTTCTAGCCAGTGTCATAATTCAGGAAAAAGAAATGAATGGCATCTAGGTTAGGAAGGAGGCAGTAAAACAGTCTTTATTTGCAAAATCAACTTCATCTTCTCTCCACAAACTCTAGTGACAACACCGAATTCGGCAAGGCTGTGGAGAAACAGGAACTCTCATCTGCTCCTGGTGGGCGTGTAAAATGGTGCAGCCGCTGTGGAAGATACTCGGGCAGTTTCTTATAAAACTAAATGTACTCTTAACATCTGATCCAGCGATTGTGTTCCTTGCTATCTTTCCAAACAATTTGAAAACTTATTTCCATACAAAAACTTGCACATGGATAATTAGAGCAGTGTTATTCATAATTTCCGAAATTTGGAAACAACCAAGATGTCCTTCGTGGGTTAATGGATAATTAAACCATAGTATAGCTGAACAACTGAATATTACTCAGCACTAAAAAGAAATGAGCTCTCAAGCCATGAAAAGGCATGGAAGAAACCTAAATGCAATCACTAAGTGCAGGAAGCCAGTCTGGAAAGGCTACGTGCTATAGGATTTCAACTATGGAACATCCTGGAAAATGCAAAACTATGGAGAAAATAAAAGGATCTGTGGCTGTCGGGGTTGGAGGCACCAGGGATTTTCAGGGTGCTGAAGCTACTCCGTATGACACTACAATGGTCGATGCCTGTCATCACATATTCGTCCAAACCCCCAGAATGCACACCAAGAGTGAGCCCTACTGTAAACTGTGGACTCTGGGTGATAATGGTGTATCAGTGTAAGTTCTTCGACTGTAACAAACAGACCAGTCTGGTGGGAATGTTGATAATGGGTAAGGTTATGCATGTGTGGGGTCACGGTGCAAATGGGAAATCTCCGTCATCCTCTCAATTTTGCTGTAAAACGAAAACTACTCTAAAAAATAAACTATTTAAAACATCAATATTTTTCAAGATACCTACAGTGGGTTGGTGTCATTGACTCCTTCAGTCCAACTCTCTAATATTTGACCTTCGAATTTAGATACTTTTTTCCTTGCAAGAATAAAAAGCTATTGACTGAAAGGTTGTAGTGCGATTAAGGTTTAATTAGCATTACCATCATTGCAACAGAAAACAACACTGTGTCTGTTATACAAACTTCTGTTTTGTTTTTCCTTTTCTTTGTGCAACTTGAGAAAGTACGCTCATTCTATTAACGCATAATCGTTTGCACCGATGAGTTCATTTAAGGACCATAGCATGTAGCGGAGATGTCATCGTTTTAAAGTGTAAACTGCGTGAAGTCTGAGGTCTGCAGCTCGGGACACCGGCTCATGTCTGGCTGCACAGCCTCCGAGGCCCACGAGGCCTCACCTGCAGACGCACCTGCGGCATGACGTCACATTAGTATAGTATTGCATAAGTAATGACTCGGTGACTGCGGTGTGAGAAAGATTGATCACTTACAAAGAAAGTCAATCAATAAATAAACTGTCCCTAACCAGCTCGAGAGCTGGCAGAATGACATTCCATTATCCCGTCAGGCATATTGCAGTCAAAAGCTGGCGTCTCCAAGGGCAGGGCACCCTGCCCGCCCCACCCCTCCGCGCAGAGCCCCCCACGGTCTAACTGCTTCCTCTTCTCCCACAGCCGGAGGCTTCTGGTGCACCCACTTCCAGATACATATTTGTGTCAGTTCAATCCATAAGGCAGTGTGGCTGGGGTCCGCGGGGTGGGACGGCTGCCCGTGGTGACAGCACGGTGACAGTACCACGTCACTGAGCGCCTGACAGCTGATCCGCCACAGACAGCGCTGTCAGAGAATCAGAGACTTCCACATGCACAAGTGAAATTAACTTCTGTTAGTCTGACATTTCCCACAATCAATACTCACAGGGTCCTTGTCTCCAGGATCAAAATTCATAAATCAAAAGCAGAAAGCATGAAATAAGGTATTTGATAAATCCATTAACTGGAGTGGCAGTGTACTTCCGTCACTGTCTGGAGGACACCCGTGCGAGCAGAGCCCTCCACGCTGGCTACGGGTGACGCAGGGTGTTGCTGCCGGTCCGTACCTTCTGAAGGACACCGTACTGACCAGGAGGGCGTTCTTGCTTCCGAATGGCAATTTATCTGTGCTCTTTCTCTGGGATCCAGACCGGATGGAGAGGAAGCTTGGTTTCAGGAAGTAGAAATATCCAACCGATCGAAGACTTTGTCTTCACAGGCAGAGAAACACTGGAGAGGCAGTATACACCGAGTATATGGACATACGTGTGCCTATAAACTCTGTGCGTGCACACTGTATACTCTGTGTGCGCACTGTATACTCTGTGTGTGCGCACTGTATACTCTGTGTGCGCACTGTATACTCTGTGTGTGCACACTGTATACTCTGTGTGCGCACTGTATAGTCTGTGTGTGCACACTGTATACTCTGTGTGCGCACTGTATAGTCTGTGTGTGCACATTGTATACTCTGTGTGCGCACTGTATACTCTGTGTGTGCGCACTGTATACTCTGTGTGTGCACTGTATACTCTGTGTGCGCACTGTATACTCTGTGTGTGCACATTGTATACTCTGTGTGCGCACTGTATACTCTGTGTGCGCACTGTATACTCTGTGTGCGCACTGTATACTCTGTGTGCGCACTGTGCGTACTGTGTGTGCACTGTATACTCTGTGTGCGCACTGTATACTCTGTGTGCGCACTGTGCATACTGTGTGCGCACTGTATACTCTGTGTGCGCACTGTATACTCTGTGTGCGCACTGTATACTCTGTGTGCGCACTGTATACTCTGTGTGCGCACTGTATACTCTGTGTGCGCACTGTGCATACTGTGTGCGCACTGTATACTCTGTGTGCGCACTGTATACTCTGTGTGTGCGCACTGTATACTCTGTGTGCGCACTGTGCGTACTGTGTGTGCACTGTATACTCTGTGTGTGCACTATATACTCTGTGTGTGCACTGTATACTCTGTGTGTGCACTGTATACTCTGTGTGCGCACTGTATACTCTGTGTGTGCACTGTATACTCTGTGTGCGCACTGTGCATACTGTGTGTGCACTGTATACTCTGTGTGTGCACTGTATACTCTATGTGTGCACACTGTATACTCTGTGTGTGCACTGTGCGTACTGTGTGTGCACTGTATACTCTGTGTGTGCACTGTATACTCTATGTGTGCACACTGTATACTCTGTGTGTGCACTGTATACTCTGTGTGCGCACTGTATACTCTGTGTGCGCACTGTATACTCTATGTGTGCGCACTGTATACTCTGTGTGCGCACTGTATACTCTGTGTGCGCACTGTATACTCTGTGTGTGCACACTGTATACTCTGTGTGCGCACTGTATACTCTGTGTGTGCGCACTGTATACTCTGTGTGCGCACTGTATACTCTGTGTGTGCGCACTGTATAGTCTGTGTGTGCGCACTGTATAGTCTGTGTGTGCACTGTATAGTCTGTGTGTGCACTGTATACTCTGTGTGCGCACTGTATACTCTGTGTGCGCACTGTGCATACTGTGTGTGCACTGTATACTCTGTGTGTGCACTGTATACTCTATGTGTGCACACTGTATACTCTGTGTGTGCACTGTGCGTACTGTGTGTGCACTGTATACTCTGTGTGTGCACACTGTATACTCTGTGTGTGCACTGTATACTCTGTGTGTGCACTGTATACTCTGTGTGTGCACACTGTATACTCTATGTGTGCACACTGTATACTCTGTGTGCGCACTGTATACTCTGTGTGCGCACACTGTATACTCTGTGTGCGCACTGTATACTCTGTGTGCGCACTGTATACTCTGTGTGCGCACTGTATACTCTGTGTGCGCACTGTATACTCTGTGTGTGCGCACTGTATACTCTGTGTGCGCACTGTATACTCTGTGTGTGCGCACTGTATAGTCTGTGTGTGCACTGTATATTCTGTGTGCGCACTGTATAGTCTGTGTGTGCACATTGTATACTCTGTGTGCACACTGTATAGGCTGTGTGCGCACTGTATACTCTGTGTGCACACTGTATAGTCTGTGTGTGCACATTGTATACTCTGTGTGCACACTGTATACTCTGTGTGCGCACTGTATACTCTGTGTGTGCGCACTGTATACTCTGTGTGTGCACACTGTATACTCTGTGTGCGCACTGTGTGTACTGTGTGTACACTGTATACTCTGTGTGTGCGTGCACTGCATATGTTACGTGTGTATACCACATGCGTCTGCACATACGTAAGCCCTGCGTATGCACATGGGCATGGGAAGCCACAGCCAGCCCAGCCCTCTCACTGGCCTGATGTGCATCGTGGGCTCCAGGCCTTCTGTGAAAATGCCTGGTTGTTTATTATCTCCCGATAGGAAGCCAGGCCGATTGACTCCTGAGCGTCTAAGATGCAGCCATCCCTCCTTGACCGGTGTCGCTTATCCTGCTGCTGTTGGAACTGGTTCACTAGCTCAGGCGGCACATTTTATGACAGTCGAGCAGCTACTCGTTCCTTCTCTGCCCAGAACAATGAAACCAAACACTTCCAAAAAGAAGTTGATATTGAATTATAATCCTTAACTCTGCCTTCATTGAGCTAGAGGTCCTGCTTGATTTACTTTAGAAATGCCTAAGTCTGAAAATAGAGCCGGGGTGGTGCTGGAAATAGCCTTCTTCAGAAAATTAAAAATCAGCAGAGCTTTTTTTAAGGTATGAGATGTTCTCGGTGCCGGGTGAGCCTGCACACAGGTGTTTGAGTCGCCCAGTCCTCGGGGAGCCCTCAGAGACCCTGCCTGTCACTGGGAGGAGCAGGTGTGCAGTGTTGAGATGCAGCCCAGCTTAGTCTCGTGCTGTGCCTTCAAAACGTACAACATAGGCAAGTTTTTTCCCTCCATTACTAGAAAAAAATACGAATCCCATGGATTTTTTGTAAATTTCTATGGAATACAATGTTTTATAATCTATGTTACAAACATGTTTTCAATCCAATAGTTAAAATTGTCCCTGATACTGAGCAAAACTTCTGTCTTGTCCAAACAGGATTGGCTGCAGGCTGTGCACCTGTCCTCAGGCTGGGGAGGGGGCCAGGTCCTCTCCTCTGCTGCATCTCTACTCCCCCAGGAGCTCCAGGTTCTGTGTGTGGTGTTGGTCACTGACTCCCAATGGTGAGTAGAAGAGCAGGTGGCAGGAAAACTCTGCTGAGGTGGCATTGTACTGAGAGCTCCCCACACCCTGCAAGAGGCAGGTGTCCCTGTCATGGATGCAAAGCGTGGGGGCAGCCCCTCCCAGACACATTCTTTCCCCAGAGAGTTTTCTCACAGAATCCTCCCTTCACATTCCACTAGACATCTGCTTCATATACTCAAACCAGTGCACGAAGCACTTTCTTGTAGTTGGCGAAAACATTTTTCCCTTTGGTGTCTCATTTTGCATATGGCGGGTTGGTCAAACACTGGGAGCTCCCATCCTGTTATCTGTGGTCACTCATGATAGCAAGAATAATATGGCCAGTGCCCAAAGTCCTCTGAATAAAGCACCATAAGCTTGCTTAAAAGGGAGTTCCCAAAGAAATTGGGAATTTCCCAGGTGTTGAGCGGGTAAAATTAGGACAGGCAGTGTGACGGTAAGAGGTGGGGGGCCAGCACAAAGGAAGGAAGCATCCTAGGTGGACATCACAACGTGACAGGAGGCGCAGAGGCATAAACGTGCCTCTCAGTCTGCATTCCCCCGGGGGGTTGTGTTTTTGAAGAGGAGAAGTGCTCCGTATGGCTGGAGGACGGCGGGGTGCCGTGGAGCCTGGAGGAGCAGGTGTGGGCGTCTTGACCCCCCTCCCCACCCCGTGAACCTTGTTCCACCATGTGCATAGGCCTGTCACCTCTTTCTTTCCTTTTTGTGAGCTTGTACTTTGTCTCTAAAAATGGGTTTAAATACCACCACCCCAACACGTGGTCCTACCCAACTACATGACAAGCCTGTTTGTCTTGTTTTCCACAATCATGAATGTTCTGCCATGAGACAAGCCTTAACTTTTTATGCATCCTAAAATTTCTCACTTCATTCCTTGAGTTCTACAGGGTTAAGTTGTTTGTTTGTCTTTAAAAAAAACTTGGCTATTCATCTGTATAAAGATGGACAAAGAAAAGGAATAGTTTATTCACGTAGATTGTTATAGGAGAGAGGATACTGTGCCCTGGAGACCCTGGGCTGAGTGTAGGGCATCCTGGGGATGAGCTGGTCACCCTGGGCATCGGGCATAGTCTGATCCCAGAGCACAGAACAGAGTGGGGTCAGAGTCAGCTGGGGACAGTGCCAATCCCCCGGCAGGAGTGGCCATACACCTGTGTGTCAGTCAGCGTGAGTGAGGCTTTGCCTTAGTGACAAAAAATCCCCACTCTCTGTTTTAAATGTACGAAGGTTGACTTTGCCTTCGTCAGACCACTACAAGCCCCGCTCATTGCAGTCCCTCGGGGTATAGTCACTGCTGATGGACCAGCCAGGGATTCCCCAGGTGGCAGGAGCCATACACGCAGGAAAGATAGAGAGAAGTAGCATCCTTCTTGGACAGTTCTGTTCTCAGCCCGAACCGACATGTGTCCCCAAACCCACCCACTGCACTTGCCACACGGCCCCACCAGCTGCAAGAGGGGGGCAGAGGTGGGACCCAAATATGTCCCAGGAGGGGCAGAGCTGTAGGTGTGGGTGGAGGCGCACAGAATGAATGGGGGAGACGGGATGGTGAGTGGGGACACAGGAGGCTGACTTGTGGGCCTTGAAAACCTAGCAGGATGAGACCCCGTGCAGATCGATTAGGGCCGGTGTTGCCTTGTGATCAGGTGGTGGGACCAGTACCCTTCACACGCGATTGTGTCAGCAGCAATACCTTTGTGCGTCAGGGGTTCAGAGTCTGAACGAGTGAAAGGAGGACAGGAAACCAATGGACTGCATGGCTGCTTCCTGAACGTAAGACGGCGCGGGGCTGCTCAGCACGAGAGGTGTGCCCTGCAGCGTGCACGCGATGGCTGTGCCTCCCTCTCCTCCATGGCAGGGTCGTGCACACACCCCTCACGGAGCCCAAGGGCTTCCCCCCGGGCACTCCGCTGTGGATCCTGTCCCGGGCAGCTCTGCCCCTGCGTCACCACAGAAGCCACTTGTGCCCACCCACTGGCAGGTGTCAGCTCCACAGGTGCCTTCGAAGTTCCCTGTTGACTAACACCAGTATGTAAATATTGTCCCTATAACACATCAAAACTATTGAAACCAGGCTATTCGAAAAGCTTTTCTCTATTTATTCGTCAAAGTGAAAAACGCACTAGGCCCTTGATTTCCTCTCATTGTCTCGGGTTAAAAAGCTCAAGAATAATCCACACCCTGACTAATCCAAGTGTCAGCAGACAAGAGGAGAAGTGTAGCATCACACAGATGCCGTCTGCCGCAGCCCAGTGGACCGCGTTCTATGTCTGCGTTGAACACATCTGTTATGTTAGAAAATGACAGTGTTTCTCTTCCGGCCGTCCCCACCAACAGTGGCACGATACAAAAGCGTCATTCAAATAACCCCACCAAACGTGTCCACGTCACGCCAGCAGCCCCCATGGTATAGGCATCCAACAATTCAGTAGATGCGGTATTCTCAGCAAAGGTCTGCGAGGGACTCGCTTGTTCTTACAATAAAAAAGGAAAGCGGCCGTTCTCCCCCGGCCCCGACCGCACGCCTGTGGCTGGATCCCTTGTGAGCACCGGACCCACTTCACTCAGCTCCGAGGCCATGACAGTCACCTTTACATCCCTTTGCATTATACATTCTCTACCAGTCTGAACAAATGCTTGATACTTTCTGCTTCTAATTACAAAAGCAGCCAATAATTGGGGGTTTTTTGCTATGGATCCTCTGTTGTCTCACGTGTCAATAGTGTGGCTTTCCCGAGAGCCACGATGTGCCATGGCAGGTGCCCTTGAGAAAGATTTTGCTGTTATTTAAATTCAATAAACTTTTCCTACTCTCTGCTTTATTCCATGTGTTTGCTTCCCCCCACAAGAATGTCTCTTTCTTCTGAGAAAGCAGGTATTTGAGAAGATATAAATTGGAAAATAGATTTTCCTGTTTAAATGTTGGACACTGGCATTATATGGTTTTAGAAACCCAAGGGGAACTCGCCCCTGGGAGCTAATAGCACGCTGGAATTATATTTTGCTTGTCTTAGGGTGAGGCTTCCCTCTAAGCGTGTCGTCTAAGACTTCTCCCCAGAAGGCACAGCCTGGGGTTTAAACAGAGGAGAAAGGGAGGCCTGCTCATTGGTCGATAGGTTCCCTGTACCCGAGACGTGCAGCCAACCCCACTTCTGGACAGGAACCTCGTGCCAGAGCTGGAGTCTGTGCCCACAATCCTCCCCCACCAAGGAGAGCCGGACAGTCCGACTCAAAGGGAAACAGCTCTTCCTACGCCCAGACGATGCAGGATCTAAAAGCGTGCGTGAGTCCCAGCAGAAGAAGATGGTAGTTAGCACTTCCCAGACACCCTTGCTTGTTCAACACACTGTTCTCTAGTGCATCTCGACGAACACACCCGTAAATCCGTGTTCTAAGTCTTCTGGAAAGTTCTAGTGTCAGTCTTCCTGCCTTTCATTCAGGACCACACTGTTCCAGCCCCCACCTTAGGCAACAGTACCCACGGGGACGGTGTTAGGTTCCATTATTTTTCACAATTGTTTGCTTCCCATCTCTGAGGAAAGATTATGTGCACCTTACTTTTTCTCGTGTGACCCATGATGCCTGTTTAGGGAGCACAGATGCCCCATCCCACGGATGTTGGGCTTGGCCATGAGATTTACACCGGTCAATGAAATGTGATGTGTGTACGTGTGAAATGTGACCTGAGTGCACGTAGGTATGTGTATGCGTGGTGTACATGCGTGTGGAATGTGCTGTGTGTGTGTGCATACACACACGTGTGTGTGCGTGAGACGATGCGTGCCGTATCAGACCAGCAACGCTGGGAGCCATTGTCTCTGTGGAACCTTGTCCTTGTTCCGTCTCCATGATCAGGACACGGTGTCTTTCCCCCTCAGCAACGACTATCCTAAAAAAAGATGGACAGGGTGTGATCCTGGTGAGAGACAGGAGCTCTCACACGTCACTGGTGGGTGCGAATAGTGGTGTAACCACTTTGCTTATTGTAGAACCAGCAGTCACGACGCGCTGTTAACGGGAAGTCTTGACTTCCTCTGGAGCCGCAGGCTTGGCTGCACTTGGCATCCGTGTCAAGGGTGCCGGGCTGGCCGCGCAAACCGTGGCTGAGGGGGGGTGACTTTGACCCCGGTCTCAATTTTGACCCTGGGTCCTGAGTAATTAACGTGGCAGGGGAGGCATGAGAAAGGATGTCTCCTGGAAGTAGCCGTAACTGTAGCCATTGGCAGTACCTGGCAGGTGAAGAAGCCAGACCAAGCTTCTAGAAGAGGGACCAGCGTGGACAGAGCCCAAGGAGGCCTTAACCAAGACTCCCTCTTGAGCCTCGCAGATGCTTTGCAGATTCGTTTCATCTTGTACCCACAGAGCCCTCGAGGTAGGTGTCATTGTTGCCTTCATTTTGCAGAGAGGGAAACTGAGGCTGGGTCAGCCCTCCTGAGTGATTCTGAGTCGGACAACAGTGGCAGGCAGAGGTCTGCCCCCCTTCGAGGTTACGCTTTCTCCATTACACAGTGCCTCTGCCTTTTGGGGTCAGTCTGAGTGAAAATCGAGGTCGTTTCCACTGCTCTAGACATTTCCATGTGGGTCCGGAGGAGAGTGGCTGCTGTGTCCTGACCCTGATCCGGGCTGAGGGTGGGGGCCCTGACGTGCGGTGAGGCTCCACTGGGGCTCTTCCTGCCACGAGGAGCCATGGAAGGAGCACTTCCCATGTGGAGCGTCGGCCACGTTGGAGCGAGGGCCCGCTCCAGGCTTCACGTGAGCCGCAAAATGCCGGCCCGCGTCCCTGGGCACGCGGCGAGCCTGCAGTCAGGGCGGTGAGGCATGCAGGACATGCCGGTGTCTGTTTGGGGACCGCATGGTCACAGCGTCCTGGACACCTCCGTTGGCCATCACACCCCCATCAGATCCCAGCACCCAAACTGCAGCTTGCACACCCCTGGGCACATGAGGTCGGGAGAGGAGGGGGCTAGTGCTGCCAAGGAGTGTCTGTCGCCCTGCCGGATGCCCCTGGAGGCGCTGAGGACACGGGACGCTCCGACGCCCCTGCTGGCGATGTGAGCTGTACTGTGACTAAAACACAGCCCTGGCTCCGATGTCTCTAACATGTGTGCACGTGTGTGTACCTGTGTGTGCACACGTGCACGTGGGTTTGTGACTTCATAGATTTTAATGGGTTATTATGGCAAAGCAGTGATGTCACAATTTAAATGAGAGCCGTGAAGAGTTGCCTCTGCTTCCAAGAAAATTTAAAAACAGAGACACAATAAAAAGCAGTTAGAAAAAAGGGGAAAATGCAGTCAAATTGTGTTCGATGTTTCGTAAGCACTGGACCACCGATAATTGTGCATCGTGGGGCAACCACATTGCTCCCTGCACGGAACAGATGCTTGCTTGCGGAGAGGAACCGGTGTAAGCACGAGACGACCATCGTTCTTTGCAGCACGAGCCTCCTCACGGACGTCAGCAGAAACCCGAGCCCGCGGTGAGACTCCGGGCGGACCAGGTCTGCCTCGCTCACTGGATATTTTATGTAAGCGTGTGTCCGGACGCCAGGCCCAGGGGCTCCTCTTCCGCATGCCTTTGTAACAGTCCCTGCCCACGTGTCACGCAGGGGGTCAGTCGCCCCTCCATCTCCATCCTTCCACTCGGCCTGCGGGAGCAGTGGACGCAAACGTGCGCTGTCGGCAGCGAGCGGCTGCAGAAGGGGTGCTCCTGCCCGGGGCCCAGGACGGCAGCACGCGGCGACAAGCCCGCCGGCCTCTGCCGTGGATGGACCATTCCCCAGGGACGGTCAGCTCTACCCCCGACCGCGTCCATGTGGTCCTCGGCAACTTTCGCATTTTGCAGCACATATGACAGACTCCCTACCTGGACCGAGGCTTCAGTTGATTTTCCGTTTGACTTGGAAACTCGTGTATACCTTTCACGGGTCGGTGCAAGTGCTCATTTCTTCCACCGCGGCCTCAGATATCTGGGGTAGGGCTGATCAGATCAAATGAGAACATTTGTTTCCTATGCAATCAAGAAACCTGTGTAAACATCCTTAGCGTGGAACAGTTCCAAATCTTGTTTGAGAACTTGGCTTGCCTTCTCTCGGTCCTTCCTTTACACAGAATGAGTACAGTCTGCCAGCACGCCGCTGGATGTATTTACATCAGCAAATCTTGGACAGGACAAAGGGACAGCAGCCGAGTTCTGTTCCTCATTTGTTTCCCGTGGAGGTGGGACGGATGATGAAAACCTTAGTATTTTTGCAGATGAGCAGACCTGTTCACAAAGCCCCCCCAGCCGACCGTCTGTCGGTCAGGTTATGCCGGGTGTAGTATGAACCCTTAATGCTGGCACACACCGGGCCTGGGAGATCTGAACCCTGAAATCAGCGTTCAGGGACAACTCAGAGGGCTTCCTAGAACCTCACCTGGTGATTCTGGGACAAAGCTCGTCTTTGCAAGCCCGCCCTCGGACTGCCCACCCACCAACGGCACGACCGCTGCGTGTGTTTACCAAGCACCTGACGTGTTTGGCGGCCACGCACGACGAGCGAATCCCCAGTGACTGATGCTATGAGCCTACGGTCTGTTCCTTCAGAATCCCTCGTACAACCGCGTGTCTTTGAAAGTCCGTGTAGGTGGTGAGGAGAGATGAGAAGCTCTCGAAGCTCGATCCAATACCGTGCAGACCTAGACTCTGGACGCCGGGAGGACGTGTGCGCTTCTCCCAGCGGAGGCTGCAACGTTGCCGCGTGAGGCAGGAAGGCTCCCTCCCTGCTTCGGTGTCTGTAACTCACATGTTGCCTTTATTTTCCCTTTTTCCTGGGATCGTTTCGGATAAATGGATCTTCCGGGCCTTTGACTCTCAGACGCAGTGGAGGCCGTGCCTTGAAGGGCCAAGAAACGCTTCTCAATCTGGGTGTGTAAATTAATTGCTAAATCACAATGCGACTTGTATGGAATTGCATTTGAATGCAAGATTAATAATGAATGAATTAATCAAGATTAATTTTTTTATAATGGAGACCAAAGGATCTAATGATGATTGGCTGCTTGTTCTTGAGAGCTGCCTTATGAATATTCACACTCTGGTGCGTTCCTTGACTGGTCTGGTGTATTTGCGGGAGGCTTTTTTTGACAACCCTGTGTTTCAGGTGGGAGAGGTTTCAGCAGAAGCTTCTCGCTTAGGAATTAATTTCCTCACTAAATGCCCCCCCATCCCCAGAGGGGGTCCCCAGCTAATGAATTGTTGAGAAAATACATAAATTTTATATTTGGAAAATAAAGTCCCAAATGTGAGGAAGGTCTCTTTTCGGTGATGTTTCTCTCATTCAATTAGCTTGACATATTTAAGAAAATTAATTCAAAATGAAATGAGGTGATGTTTTGGAAAATGGCAGGGCATTATTTCAATTTGAGTTAGTGAGATTATGCTATGGTTATATTTTGAATCATCATTTAAATTTAATTCAGGTAGGTCTTAAAAATTCTACAAAGCACCCAAATAACAATGTAAGGGCACAGTGTTCTCCAAAATCCAATTGTCTATATTCCCTGAGCTAAAAATGAGAATGATTATGAATTAAAAATGGTATCGGGCTTGTAAGCGTTTCTCAGGGAGTTATGATTTGCTGGTGAAGCTGCCCCAGCCCCGGGCCAGGTGCCGAGCTTCCGACTACACTCGGGTCTGCAGAGTTCTTTTCCACTTGTTGGTCGCCTCCTGCTCTGTCCCTAATCCCTAGACATGTGCTTTCTCTTGGCTTCCTCTCTTCCCTGTCCACCCTTCTCAGCTCTGCTCATGGGCTCAAGGTCTCTTTCCCGCTCCTTCGACGGCATTGCTGGGTCTCCTCTTTGTCCTCATCCTTCACGCTGTCCCAGGACCCCTCCGCTATGAGCACGGGCTAAATCATCGTCTGTCTGCTGCTTATGCTCACGTCTCTTCTTCAGCCTGGTCCCTCCCAGATCATCCAGGATCCTCCCATCTGCTCCCTATTAATGCCCCACGGGCGTCCTTAACCTGCACCGTCCAGGGCCGTCACCTCCTCGGTACCTTTTCCCACCCTGCCTGTTCTTCCAGTGTGTCTTCCATCCGTGATTTCCAAATGGCTTCATCGTGTTCTATGGGACAGAGGTCCTGAGGATCATGAGAATCCTGTCCTTTGAGAGGACCCATGATCACAAACCATGAGAGTTTCTAAAACTAAAAACCTCATAGACAACAGCTCCATTCTTGATTTAGATTTTCCCTTAAGAAACTGTATCTTTGACAGCTCAATGCCCCCAAAGAGGCCATGACTTTCACGGCGCTTTCTCTAGCCTACTGCATTTTTGCCAAAATTTAACTTGGGTCATTTGAACCCAAGTTTTTGAAATGGTAAGCAATTTGATGTTTCTGTAAAGCATTGTTAATTTCTATAACCTACATAATGCTATGATCTAATTTTTTTGAATTATACAACTATTTTGGAAAATGCCAAGACCTCAACTGATGTTAATACGTTGCTTACAAAGTAATCATTAATAACCATTATCGACTGCCAGAAATTTTGTTTGGGAAGTCATATAATTATTGCTAATCCTCACAGAAAGTCTGCTCCTTAATCCCAGGTTGATAGGTGCATATGCCAGAGCTAAGGCAAGCTTAATGCCTTGCCCACGGTCACACTAACAAATAGCCAGAACTCTAATCCACCATTTTGAAAATTCTTTGCTTTTCCCACTATACCTGCTGCCTACCATAGAGATTTGACAAATTAAAAAAAAAAATCAACTTTTCCCTTAATTAACATCAACTTTTCCCTTTTTACAATTATGAAATTTGCATGATTCTCCCCGTGATATTATGCTAGAATATTAAATAAAGTTTTAATAAACCAATGCTCAGTTGAATGCTTTTCTAATCAACCAAGCTGTACACAAGTTCTCAGGCTTTAGATTTAGGTAATTCCTTGTTTTTTCATACTCTCTACGGCGAGAATCAGTAGATTTCATGCACATTTACCCCATTGTCAGGAAGGAATATAACGCACAGCAATGCTGTGCTCATTTAAGAAAGAGCTTGTGTTTTGTCCGTAAGGTGTTGCTGAGGGCAGTTTTCACAGGAATTATTAGAGACCTGAGTGAAGTCACGTATTTGATAAGCACGTTGTTTTTTTTTTTTTCCACTGGGGGAAACAAGAAGGACACGGGTTTTGGGGATCGGCACCCGTGAGGGTAAATGAGAGAAGGGAAAGGTCATGCCAGGGAAGGGTCAAGCATCTGGGTCAAATAAACCTGCTCATCTTCTCTCCAGAAAACGTTGGTTAATTTAATCTTTAAACTAGGTTATTTGACGACAATTATGCGTCTACCCCCAGATGCTGTACCCCTTGCTCTCTCTGGCCCCGTGCCCTGGGCCAACGTGCCTGCACATTAAGGGCAACAGCCCTGTGGCTGAGACTGCCCGGCCATCGTCCTTACGTCTCATTTCTTCAGGCGGCAACTACTTCTCACCGTGGTCCTTTGGAGTTGGCATTAAAAGCAACTTAAATTCTAATTAGAAACACAGTAGAGGAACCTGACTGGGCCCACGTTGGTGGAATTCCTCCGAGTTAAGATGAGCTTTAAGACTAAGGAATAGGATCTGTCAACCTCAGAAAATAACCTACTTTGGAATGTTCTTTATAACAATCTGAAAATAGTGTTCTGGCAACTTCCGGGGAAGAGAAGGAGAGCTGTCTGAGCCCCTCCTTCAGAGACGAGCCACGTGTCTCAATACTGACGGCCACCACGTTAGGCTAGCAAATCCATTTCCCCCCAAATGTACAGTATTTCTCAAAGATACATAAAATAAGAAATAACTTGGTTTTCAGGTAGATAAGCGTGAAACCCGCACACACGGACGGACAATAAAAAGGACTTCTTTGTGAGAGCAAAACGCTACACGGAGGGCTGGAGGGCGCCAAACCGAGATACACGTGTGTCCGCGTGTGGGGAAACACACGATACATTCGTTTCTACACTCTGTGTTAGTCACGTCTTCAAAAAACATGTTTTGTCAACTTCTAGATGGTTTTTAAGGCTAAGTGCCTCTAAATTTAAAGTCTAATTGTTAATCTGAAAAAGTGACAATAAATACACCGTGGAGTGTGCAGATATTCTAGAAGCAGAGGGTGAATGGTCTGCTTTCTTCCAGGTTAGCAAACAGACCCACTGTTTAAAAATTAGAGGTGCATTAAGGTACTTTGTCTAGAGGACAAAGACAGATACATAGAGCTGTGATTTGGAAACGTCATTCACACGGTTCTTAAAAATCAAGTTCATCAAATGTCTCCAACAGTTTGGGTGCCCACAAGTGGCCCTGCCCTCAGGTGCTCCCCGTCTGCATGGGAAAACCCAGTGAAAACAGCCATGTCCAAACACAAAACAAACACCACGCGACAAATGGCTTATGAACCTTATTTCTCAATTTTACCTGCACTGTTTTCTAGTACAAGGGGTTTGGGCACCGCCCTCGACAATAAGCGACTACTCACATTTTAACTCACACCACTAAGTGGCCTCGAGGGCAGAGCTCAAGGGCAGGTCGGGCTGTGGGGCGGATTTGCCCAGCTGAGGTGACCGTCCCTGTCGCCTGAGGGGTCGTCTTCCTGGACGCGGGAACGGTGTGGAGGGCTCGGGGAGCACGCAGAGGGAGGGCCCAGGGAGGGCAGGTGCCTGAAGATGCACATTCCTCCATCCAGCCACCTGTTTCATAGACGGAGCAGCAGAAGGACAGTCAGAGAAGTCAGGCGGCTTATTCACCGATTCCTTAGCCCCAGAGCCCAAAGCCATGGGCTCCCCGGGTCACCCTGACCTGTCCCCAAAGAACAAACTCAAGGTTATCATTTCTGCAGAATTAAATAGTTGAAACCACAAGTCGCAGTTGGCAAAAGCGGATTCAAATTGCTTATTTAATAACACCTCTAAGAGCGTATATATTATCGACAACGGCTTATATTATAGATTCAAGAAAATAGTCTCTCTGGGGTGAAAACCGAGTAATATGTCACCGAATCACATGTGAGCCGTCCATTATTCTCAGCCGGCATTCTAGAAAACATGAAACTAATAATCCAATTGCTCAACTCTTGGCTTGCAACTGTGGTGCAGACTTTTAAGTAACTCCAAGACTCCCCCAGCCTGCCTCGCATTGAAGACGCAGGTGTGGTCCTACAGCCTAATGCAAACCAGGGACAAGGCCGCCTTCAGTGCGTTTTGATGCAAAAGCGCATACCAAGCGCTGTGGGCGAGCCCGGAGCCAAACGTCAGGCCTGCCCCACGTTTGCAAAAGTACAAATGGAGCTCCATTCTCCATAGAGCTACCCATTTGTAAGTTATCCATCAGGATAAAACACTCGGAAATAGAGTGCATTCTAGGGCCCCGTGGTGACGACGGGGGCGGGAGATCAGCTATCCCTGGGGAGGGCAGGAGTGGGGAATTCGGTGAAGGACGACGCACTGAGGGGTCTTTCTGGGCTGACCCAGGATTCTCGCTCCGCAGGTGGAACTGCCTGCCCTCCCCACCCCCGCCGTAGGCCGGAAGGGAGGCCACAGAGGGGCCTCTGTTCTGTGTGGTCAGGGTGAGCCTGCCCCCAGCACACCTTAGCCTCAGGACCCTTGTCAGGAAACAGCTCCAAGCAGCCGTGTGCTCCAGACCCCATGGTTCTGGCAAGTTCCCGGGGGTCCCCTGAGGGTCAAGCTTTGGAAAGCACTGTCCTAAATGGGGGGGGGGGGCACCTGCTGGCCGGGGCGAGGCCGTGTGTCTGAACCCCGAGTCGGGCTTTGCTTTGCTCTCCATGTGGGCTGACTTGTAACAGCGATTTCACGTCCGTGGGGGTCGTGGGGTCAGAGCTGGTGCATCTAAGCCCTTGCAGAGTGGGTGCTGCCCACGGAGACAGTGTCGTGACCCCGCCTGTGTGAAGTGCTGTGGCAGGCCCGTCCCCACAGCCGGTGGTTCCACGCCGGCCCAGCACCGCTCCTCCCGGCTGGGGAAGCCTCCCTCTGTCATCAGAGACGAACCGAGGACACTCTCTTTAGACTTTTCGATGGAAGAAGAGTGCATTTTTGTTTCAGTACCATTACGTTTATTTAGTCAAATTATGGAAAGTCTTTGCTGAATCAGATGTTTGCATTTTTAAAAAGTTAGTTTAAGCTCAACACACTCTTTGTTTTTTGCAGATTGAAACCAAATACAATCTCTAGAGAAGGGAGGCAGTAATTTGGAAAGAAAACTCAATATATCATAAACATTTTAATACAAAATGTTGGGGCAAAGAGGAATATTTGGACCTAATATTGATTTTTAAGTATCTTCCACATTCTCTTATTTTCTCTTCAACTCTCTTTTGTTTGGTTTTTCATTCATGGTTAAAAAGTTAGTATTGATAGCATTGGCACGGACTTATATTTTAGGTCTGTATCAATACTACACATCTGATGTACTAACAAGATTTGCAGAGGAAACACACAACCTGGTGTTTTGTGTGAACAGAGATAAGGGGGCCAGAAAAGGAAAGGCACGAAGTCACAACGGCGAACAGACGAGTATTTCCACCGAGGGATCAGGTTATCTCAGAACCATCGTAACCAGTGACCTACAGGCATGGGGCTCTGCACAGAAGACAGCCTGACGCGCTGGAAGGCGTGGGCGGTGCCTCCCGGCACAACTAGCGACTCCTCAGGCCGGATTGCCCCCCAGGAAGGTAAAACGGGCACGTCCGGGATAAAACCAGATGTGACGGATAGAGGAACAATGACACTGAAACTTTCCGTCCCTGCTAATGTCTGATTATCATAACTTCCAATGTTATGAATCGTTACTTATTGATTGGCCTAAGTGCACTTTGTGTATCATGATAGCAAAGCGTGATCCTATCTGCTCCCCCGACCTCAACCACGGAGAAGACTATGTAAAAAGCTATCTTCATTTTTGTGCAATTAAATGGAACACGGCATGAGCGGTGCGCACATGAGCAGAAATATTAGACCCCGGTGTGGATGCGGCTCGCCACGTAGAGAAAGCGCATATCAGGTTCACGCAGGTTACAAAACCAATAGCACGGGCGGCTTTTAAGGGGAGCGGTCTGCTGTGACTCATGCTTCACCCAGCTGGGCCATTTGGAAATGAAGTCTTCCTAATCGATGGGCTCCACCACAAGTTTCAACAGTTCTCAGCAGAGAGGACACATAACTCCACTGTAATTTGAGTATGATGTTCGAACTGATGAACTGGATTTTCCTGTAAGGTGGCTCACGGTTTTGTGATGTACAAAGGGTATCCACAGGCTATGGGAGAATAAGAGTGCTCGGAAGTGCACGGCGAATTAATGGCACCACAACGGGGGCAAGGGAAGTAATGAAAGGACTATTTACTCTCCACAACTGTATTGTTTTTAAATCGCACACATTTATGGACAAAAGCAAAATAAACGGGACACCTGGGTGGCTCAGATGGTTAAGTGTCTCTCTTCCGCTCAGGTCATGATCTCCAGGTCCTGGGATCGAGCCCTGCGTTGGCTCCCAGCTCAGGAGGGAGTCTGCTACTCCCTCCACCTCTCCCCCCTGCTTGTGCTCCCTCTGCCTGTCTCTCTCTCTCTCAAATGAATAAATAAAATCTTAAAAAAAAAAGCAAAATAAAGCAAAAGTAGAAGCACCCCCCCATATACCTGCACACAGAAGACCCCAGCACACAGTCACTTTCCGAAGGAGTGTGCGTGGCCCGTGGTCATTGTAATGCGGGCGTTAGGCCGCTTGCTGCCCGCTGCCCGGGGAAGGGCACTGAGCACCCCCTCCCTTTGCTGTCTCTGGTCCCAGAGATCTCCCTCTCATCCAATCAGCCCTTTCCTTCACAAGAAATGCACTTTAATCCAAAGAAAAGCTCCCTCACCCCGGCACGTCCATCTCATCCCAGAGCCCCTCTTCCCCATCTTCCCATCACCCAGGAATGAGAGACACCTGCTTTGGCAGGAAGAGGAGACATGGACATTTTGGGGGTGAGAGGAAATGCCAGGGAGCTAGAGAGGGCCCTGGGGAGACACGGATCCTGTGGGACCAGTGAGAGGGAAGGAGTTAGCTCAGCTGAGCGGGGGTGGCTCCTTGTGGAACAGTGTGGCCAGGAAGCCAGTTCTCCGTGAGTAATCTGGGAAAGGCTGGGGCTGCGACCAACGTACTGACTCTTGCTGTTCTCAAACCAAGATGCTGACAAGAAAACACTCCAGGCTCAGAGGGAGGACACCCACTTTCTTCACACTGAAAGAACAGGGGTGAAGAAACCAGAGCCTCCCAGGATCTTGCTATCATCTCCACCTGGTTCAGAAGGTCTGGGTTAGGGCCTGAGATGGCGCTTGTCTGACGTCCCTGAGGTGGGCCAGGGCTGCTGGTCCTGGGGTGACCATCTGAGTAGGGGGCCTGGCCATTGGAGAGATGAAGGACATACAGTCCTGAATAGGAACGTGTTCTAGGTTAAGAAGATTCTAGGCCCTGCAGCCCCTGAGCTGTGGTATGTTACAGCCACACATGCCTAAAGACCAAAATAGTTTACGAGAATCACTTCATTCATTTTTCTCTTCCTTTCTCTCAGGGGCAAGACTTAACTAAAAACAAAATGAATTACTAATGGAGAAAGTCACCCTGAACCTGCCATTTCTTTCTGTCACGTAGACATACGACCATGGCCCTGTGTTATGAATTCCTCATAAAAGCATTTTGCAAGGTATGGACATCAAATGACATATTTCGGGGTGCCTGCTTATGGACGTCAAAACATATTTCTTATTTCCAGAGACTGAGTCTCTGACAGGATATTTGATCACAGAATCGGGACAGAGACCAAGCTACACACCTTCGGCTCACTCGGAAACACTGTACTTCGGTGAGAATTTGCGAGATCAACCTACTGGATGTAATACATGAATGATGAGAAGTACTACTGACTTCTGTCGGGAAGGCTCAAGGTATTTTGGGAGGAAGATACACAATGCCTCCTCTCTTTTAACAAACAAGGACCCCGTTTCTCAATCTCCCTCTTTCATTTGAAATAAGGATTCGCTGAAGAAGCTCCGCGCTAGAGGGAAGCCCCTCAGAAGGTGTGCTGCTGACATCAGAACTGAACACAGAAAGCGTCTGTGCAGACGTCCCTCCCCTCCTTTCCCAGACTCGGCTCCTGAAACACGTCCCTGTGTCTGCACGTGTCCTCCTTGCCCACTAGTGGCCCGCAGGGTGGCTCCAAGCGGCCTGGGGTCACCGCACGTGGCGGTGGGAAATTATCGGGGGGCGCTGCGTGGTGTCGTGACATTTCGTAATTGAGAGCGCCACTGCTTGTCTCTCCATCAAAGTGCACGCGGAGGCGGGAAACACCGCGTCCCGACAGACGCTGCGGCTGGAGAGGCGCGAGGCGGGGTGAGTGCAGCCGTGGAGAAAGGCATCGGACGTTCCAGTCCGCGCCCCATGAAATTGTCACAAATCATCTGGACTTGACCTGAGGAAGGCGGCTCGGAGGAACATGAGTGCGCAAACGAGGGGTGACAGCCATACCGCGACCTGACCTGTGTCACGGGGCAGCTCCAGCGTCAGGCTGGGATCGAATAAAGATGAACGAGCCTCTCTGGGCGTGGGCTCTGCCTCATTGGGCCCAGTTTCATTAAGCAGCAAAGCGCTGGTGGAGAAGAGTGCACAGAGCAGCCCATACAGAGAAGCGTCGGGAAACAAAACAGTGCGGCTCACGGGCAGACCGGAGGGCACGCCAGCCCGGCCAGCTGGCTGCTGTTTGCTGAAGTCTTGTTCTTCAAGGGAAGGGGACAAAATCACTCGCTGGCCACAGGCTGTGCTCGGCATCTCAGGAGTCGGGAAGGACGCGGGCCGGCGCTGTGAGCGATGGGGGCCCGGTGGGATGGCTCATGTCCCCAAGTCCCTACTCCTGGTCCCTCGGGATTCATCACTCTATTCATCAACTGTGTTTTTGTTTGTACTTTGTGGTGTCGTACTTCTTCAGAAGAAGGTCATCGGTCACGTGGATGTTGACCCCCTTGCATGCATGTGTCCTGGCAGTAACACTACCTCTCCGAATGCATCCCCATAATTCAGGTAAAAATGGTCTGAGGGACCCAGGGCTCCCAGAGGTTGGGGACTTCTCCCAGGTCTCCGGTCCCCAGGGCCCAGCAGGTGCCCATGGGGGTGCTGGAAGCAGGTCCAGGCCCTGGGCCTTTGGCCGCTCAGTGCACAGCTCCCGTTGTGAGACAGTTGTGGGATGGCCATTATGTATGCGTGTATCTTTGGGAAGTTAATTGGACTACTAGCAGTAATTTAGGGCTTTTCATAAGCAAAATTGCTTCAGCTTTTCACAGAAACTCCCGCAGAGCTTGTCAGTGGGGCTTGTAGACCTTTCTCAGCGCTACGTGCGGCCTGAGTCAGCTTGTCCGCCCAGCGACCACTTTGCCCCCGGCAGGCACGCTGCCCCTGGGGCCTGGACACGGCGGTGGCCCGGCAATGGGCCCTGCGGCCGCACAGCTCAGGCGCCCTAACCAGTGGACGCAGGGCACGTGGTTCCAGGTGCCCGGAGACTTGTGGCCACGGGTTCCTGAGCACCAGCCCTGGGCTCTTTTCATCTTCTTTCGTCCTTTTCAGCGTTATTGAGGTATAATGGACACGTAATGTCTACCACGTTTCGGGTGTGCAACTCAGGGTGTCTGTGACTACACTAAGCTTGGTTAATATCCATCACCACAGCCAGTTTCATTTCTTGTGATGAAAACATTTAAAATCTACTCCCTTAGCAAATCCCAGACATGCTGTACGACACTGCGGACTGTAGTCCCCACGTGGGCAGGACAAGCCCAGAGCGTCCCCATCCTGGATCTGGAGTGTGTCTCCTTGACCCTCTTTGACCTTCCCCTCCGTTTAAGCCTTATCCCCACGGCCAGGTGGGCACCGGGCTCCTCACGTCAGGAATGGGACCACAGATCGCATGGACTGGGTGTTTGCATCAGGTTCCCTCCAGCGAGCTTTCCCCCCCTGCATGCTCCCGGCCTCCAGCCCTGCGGCTGTGAAAAACACCGGCCCGGCTACACCGTAAGTCGGATTCACGCTTCCCTTAACTTGTGGGTTACCTCACAGCCACAGGTCGCACACCTACATGCACACACGCGAATAAACGCGCACACATTCACAGCATCACGATGCATCACAAAGAAGCCCTCAGGAACAGGAGGCTGCCGAAGACCTAAAACACAGCTTTTAAAGGGGCTTCTTTGCTGATGGCCGTCTGTCTGTTCAGAAATGGGTGGGGGTCGTTCTGATTCTGTAGGATCCCCCCCCTCACTCGTCTTTAAAATCTGTTCTAAAGGCAGAAAGTGCTGAATGGGAAGAAACAGAAGAGCGGAATCCTGATCACGGGACACGTTGAGAACGCACACACAGCCAGGACACGAGCTCAGGAGCCTCCCATCACGGCGGGGGCTGGGGGTCCTCCCCGGACTCTGCAGACACCTCCCCAGTACCCTGTAAACGCAGATAGCGCACAGCGGGTCCCATTTTCTCTTTGAACTCAGCTAATTCGCTGTTGACTTATGTTTTAATTTAGGTCACCCAGTCTTAGGCACCTTGTAATGAGAAGGGACATGTCCTGGGTAATCAGAAGATACCCAGCTGAACCCACTCCTGCTCGGATCCCCTCGCGCTAACCACGCACCTGTAGAGCGGGAGGGAGGCGGAACCTGCCTGCCTTCGTCCTGCGTGTCGGCAGTCGTCACCCCGGGCTGCTCAGAGACGGGCGTTCTCGTCTCCTGCTGTGCGAGCAGGAGACCACATCCACGGACTAGTCAACGTCGCACGTGACGCTGTGTGCGCACCGACCGGCCACCGCAGGCTTGTGCAGCCGCACGGCCTCCACACGGCCTCCGCGGTGTTTGGGCCGCGGGGGGCTCTGCACGAGGCTGATGCTCCCCAGGAAGACGGGGACGAGGCTGAGCCGACGTGCGCACCGCGACAGCTCCACGTCTCCCTTGGCGCTTCTGCGAGGGGCTGCGCCCAGCTTCCCCGGGTCTGCTCTCTGCCGCACCATCCCCAGCCAGGGGGTCCTTGTCTTCTCCCAGCGGGAGTCTAAGCCTGGACACTCCGCGGGGAGAGTCCCCCAGCTGTGCCCGGGAGGAGGCCATGGCCGACGGGGCTTCGTGGCGGCCAGGTGGCGGCAGACGCTGGCTTCTTGCCGGGGTCAGAGCCCCGCAGCACGAGGTCAGGAGAGGTGCGCGGGGTGGCCGTGGAAGGCGTGCGGCGCCAAGACCAGGGCCCTTGCTGGAGACACGCGCGCGGAGCTCCCCAGGGCTGACGCACGCCGCACCCAGTGACACGTGTTCTGAGCGTTGAGGTCCTTCCAGGAGCTTTCCCTGGCCCCATCTTGAAAATGGGTATACGGAATTAAAACGGAGAGATACTTATTTACACAAGTCGCGGGCTGTGAAGAGTGGAGCACGGTGCGGGCGACCCCCTGGCTCTCTCCCGAGGTTCCGCGGGTTCCGCCGCTGTCACCGCGCATGTGCGCGGAAGCGCACGCATGGGAACGTGGAGCTTTGGCGCTCGGCCCCCTCCCCAGGCATCCCCCTGTGGGCTCTCTCCCCCCTCTTGTATCTTCCTCGTGCTCTGCGCACCCGAGTACGGCATCAGTAAAAACGCCTTCCCACTAACTGATTATAATCGTATCTGGTCACGCCCTCCCTTAAGGCTGTAAACCTCTCGTCTGTGTTGCATAAAACCAGGATGCAACTTACTGCTTGTGATGGAGAAAGAGTGAGTAACATCTTTATTAGGATGTTCATGGAGTTTAGAAATCCAGTCTTGAACCCAGTCTACACAGTAAGCACCAGAAATGCCTTTTGGATTATGACGCAAGTGCCCTCATTCCCACTAAATTTCATTTTTAACACCCTGGAGCGACCACCATTAGAAATTCATTCCTTTCAGTTAAGGAATTGTTCCTATTAAAATGCAAAAATCCTAAGACTAACACATTAAGTACTTGTCAGTAATTAACACCTCATCATGAATTCCTTCATCAGATCGCCCTTTTTTAAAGATTTTATTTATTTATTTGACAGAGAGAGAGACAGCCAGCGAGAGAGGGAACACAAGCAGGGGGAGTGGGAGAGGAAGAAGCAGGCTCCCAGAGGAGGATCCTGATGTGGGGCTTGATCCCAGAACGCCGGGACCACGCCCTGAGCCGAAGGCAGACGCCCAACAACTGCACCACCCAGGCGCCCCCATCAGATCCCTTCTTCGTTACTGCTGCCAGTGCACCCAGGACCCAGGAGGCAGGCCCCTGGAGGTCAGGCTTGCGGCACCTTTCAGCAGGGGGCTTGGCCCAGGTAGTAATGGATGTTCAGTGAATGAACGGATGAGCGCGTGAATGACTCGATGTCGTAAATACCGCAGTAGAAAGATCGGAGTTTGTGCTTCAGTCCCATTGAGGATGAACAAGAATCATGTGAGGTTCTCTTTATGACACATCAATATTATCTACAAGTCACTTGGGGAGGCAGCTGGGCAACTGGTCTCTAAAAGGGCGGGGCGTGCCGGTCTGGCCACACTGGGGAGATCAGGACTTGGGGCGCCCGAGGAAACACACTCCGTCGCGTGATAGCGACCGTGCAGCCAGGAGCAGAACGCCCGCCTCTGGGGTGGGGGCAGAGCACAGGCAGTGGGGGCCGGGGGCAGGCGGGTGGGGACATTTTTTCAGTGTTTCAAGAACAAGGATAGTTTTTAACTTCGGCAAGTATCTGGAACAACTTGCCTTAAACGTCAGGGGGCCTAATCTCAGGAGCTCTGTATCTTATTCCAGGGAAGGAAGAAATGGGAAAAAAGAAGCAAAAACCATCAATATCAAGTGTGGGAGCCGTGTGTGACTGAGCAATGCCTCTTCTGCCAGGAAACAGCTTGCATGACTGTTCGGGGCTGCGAGGGGATTTTTCCTTATTTTTGACTCTTCCTGTGCACCTAACGTGGGCACAAAATCCATGCTCAGTGATGATCTGTCACCAATGCCGGCAGCACTTGGAACCCGATTATTTCTAATTTCTTGATAAATTTCAAAATCCCTAAAAGGCAGGTTAAAATGGACTTCCTCGTGGCTGCAACAGAAGTCCCGTCATCCTTGATCTCATTATTGTACTGGTTCCCTTAAGTGGACACAACGTATCCCATATGTCTCCTCCTGTGTCCAACAACCCACCCCCACCAAAAAATAGAAAGGAAAAGAAAACATAAAAATGTCAATCTCTTGACAGAAAGGGACATCCTGGTGGAGGGGTGGGTAGGGTGGGTTTGTCCTCAGAAAGAGGCAAGTCTCTGGAGCCAGGCTTTCTGGGAACAGGGCAGCGACGCGGGGCTGGCAGAGGGAAGGAAGGCAGACGGGATGTTCGTGGGGCCGCCCTTGGGCAGCTGGGCCAGCGTGAACGCCGACGGTGTCAGAGGGAACACCGGGAGGGTGACAGACCAGGAGGGAAGGACAACAACAGAAACCCTGTTCCTCTCCGGGACGTATCTTCCCGCATCCCGATGACGTCAGAAGCTCTGAAAACACTTTCTGTGTGGGGTGGGGAGTGGGTTCGTATGTGCACAGAGCTACCACCGAGACCCCTACCTTTGCGTGTGTGGACAGACGCAATTGCTCGCCAGGTGCTATGAGTGCCGCTTATGCACACTTCCAGGACAGTCTGTAGGTTTTAGTAGTTTCCTGGGTGAATCCACGACTAAAACGAAGAAAGCAACAAACCAGTTACGTGGACGTAATTCTTCATTAAATTTAGAATATTTAAAGAAAGGTGTTAATTTATCCTATCTGAGAGGCTGAGTTTTGCAATAAGTTGTCAGTAAAATGTGCTGTAATTATGGGGTAATTGACATAACCTTTGTCTCCCGCAATGTCTGTTAGCTGTTCAAGGCCAAGCACCAAGTACCGTGTGCCGTCATGGCGGCCCTTCGTCAAACACTCATCAAATTAAATGCACTCTTCAGATCCCACCTGGTCAAGTGAGACTGCTCAGACTTCTACTCTCCAGCTTTATGTATGACGGGTAACTTAGCTCTAAACTTCGCATGGGGACAAAGCCACAAACCTTAAGTTATCGTGACAGCGTCTGTGAGTGCCGTTGGGGTGAAGTCGCTGGCTCGCGCCGTCTGTGGACAGGGGCGTGGGCGGGCATCGAAGGCGGGGTCCTGGCTTCTGGAGAGTCACTTCTTCTACTGCACATGCTTCGGTCCCCGTCCGACCTGTGGATACAGACCGTGGAAACAGAACGTGACAGGGCACACGAGCACGCATGTTATGCAGTCCGTGAGCCAAAGTCCACTTGGATAAGCAAGAACATCTCTAGTGGGAAGGTGCGCTCAGTTCCCCCGTGGGAGCCAAGCTCCTGGCCAACGGCACAGCCGTCTCTGCCGGGTCGGCCGCCGGCCTCTCTGGCGACACTCAACCCCAAGGGCAGGGCTGCCAGCCGCGCACACGCTCACACAGCGAGGCGGACGCCCCACCAAGGCCGGGAGGCTCCCCCACAGCTTGCGTGCTGGGTCACCAAATACCCACGTGGCGGATTCTCTCTCTCGGGGGTGATCTGTTTTAACCGCTGTAAACATTAGGGTTTTGTTGCTGCTGTTTCTGTTTTTCCTTTAAATCTCTTTGCCCTCCTACTCTCTTTTTCTCGAAAAGATCATGTTGCCCACTGTGTGGGTTTATCTTGAAGACTAAATGACTCCTTCCGTCACTCAACTAAGATTTACTGAGCACCTACTACGTGTCAGGCAGCGTTAGAGACGCTGAGTATCCAAACGTGGGAAAGCCTAGGAGGTGCCTCGAGCGTGGGGTTTCCCGTGTGCTGGGGAGACAGACCGTGAACGGGAAGGCCACCAGCCCCGCACAGGGTGTCTGGCAGCGCCAAGCACTCTGACAGGTGGAGAATGGAGGTCACGAAGGCAGGGTGGGGGGTCAGGGAGGCCTGGCCTGGCGAGCACCCATACCCAGGTGCTAACCGTCGAGCACCTATCATGCGGTGGTGAGGGGAGAAGCGTGCATACCCAGGACCCCCGGCTCATGAGGAACTGGTTAGCACGTGGCATGAATAAGAGGACAGCAGACCTCCCAGGTGTCACCATCCACCTGTTATGAAGGGCATATGCTGTTACAGAAGCAATTCTTCACTCAACCAAAATCCCCGCTTAGTTTTACTGTCGGCTCGCCTTCCTCATCCGGGCTTAAAAGAGCTCTGCCATCCGAGGGCCGGCCCCGGGAGGGAGCCAGTCTGGTGCCTTTTCCCGGACCATGGGGCGCCCGCACGCCTCGCTCGCGCCCGATCCGTGGGGCCTTGCTCTCTGGCCACCGGGTTACTGCTGTGCCTCGTGGCGGTGATCCAAGCCCTGCTCTCCCGGCTGGCACCTTGATTAGAGCCTTGCGTGCTGCCGCGCGGCGCCCCGTCGTAGGCCCGTCTGTATGGCGGTTAAGTAATGTTGGCGATAAACATGTTAAATAGAGTTGCTGCTCTCAGGTTCACTGAGCAGGGACACGTTTTATTTTTGTGAGGACAGAAAATGGTGTTAAATTGGTTTCTTCACGTGGGGCTGGGCCGGCGTGGCACGCGCTCCCTAGATGGGCTCCACCCCCGTGACAGGGAGCAGAGGTGAGGAGTCTCTGCGCAGGCTGGGCGCCCGTGCCCTTCAGAATGCCCTTCAGAGTGGCTTCCCCACGTTCATGCTGTTCTGCAAATCGCAGATGCTTTGTTTAAGTAACTGGAACAAGCCAACACCAAGGACTACTGGGAATTACGGTGCTGCCTCGTCCAGCTTGGTCAAAACACGCACGGGGAGACACACCGCACGGGATGCCTGCTCAGGAGGAGACCGTGGGATGAATCCGGAAGCCGATCTGGAAGAAGATAGCACACGTTTATGCCGCCGTGGGGACGGGCCGCTGTGGAGACGGCGTACTTCTGAGGGCCCTGAGCTATGGAGGGAACGGGGTCTCAGCACAGGCGGCTGGTGGCAAGGGAAATAGGAAGGCTGAGGGGTTCTCCATGCAGGAGGGAACGCAGACCCGAACATGAGGGATAGTCCCCGAAGCGCCTGAAGGCACAGCACGCCCGTCCCAGTGACTCCTCTGTCCTGTTTCTGCTCATCTTTGCGCCGAGCCCCACGCGTGTGGCCAAGGGCGGCGGGAGGCCTGGTTCACAGACCGGACTCGCATGTTGTTCTGAAGAGAGCGGCGTCGCATGTATGTCTGCAAACATCCCCTAAAACGTCATTCCCCCGTAGCAGGATTAAAAACACTGAGTCACGTGTGACTTCTCCGCAGAGGAAGTTGAACCCGGTAGGAAATTTTATATCGAGAGCTGCCTGTCTCTGAATTTAGAGCTCTCTGTACTCCAGCAGAACGGAGAATTACGTTTCCTAACTTTCGTGGCTGCCGAGTTAGTTATGCTAGCGTAAGGAAACACTGCGTGTTCTGACCCACAGGGCGCGGGTTGTGGGCTGCCGCTAGGCGCCAGGCTGGACCTCGGAGGGAAAAGACAGCGGGCCTCCGTGTGCGCAGAGGCTGGCCCAGCCGGCCGTGGGGCCCCCGCGAGTACCCACCCCGGGAGTGTGTCAGCCGCCGGCGCGGGCTCTCGGTGGACCGACAGTCCGTCGGCAGCTTCCAGACACTGGAGGCGCCCAAGTGCCCGGCTGTGCCCAAGCTGTGCCGGGAGCTACCGCGCAGAGGGGCCGCGGTGGCGAACACGCAGCCACGTCTCCAGAAGCACGAAATGAAGAGAGGCGGCCGAGCTCCCCACACAACGGCGCTGCTCGCGACAGGAGCTCTCTCTTAACTGCCTCCAGTGTTTAACATATTGGAGCCGTTCATCTTCCTTCAATGAACTTAATAACTCTGCCAGGTGAGGAGCGGCGCGCCATGCTTCTTCATGTTGTCTGTTCCCCGCGCGGACGTGCGCTGATGCGCGGCGGCCGGCTGGCCCGGTGCGGCCCGCAGCGCGGTTATTGCCCCCATCAATAACCCGCCGCGCTCGCGTCAGTCCTCACGCCTTCCTCGTGGCCTCCCACGTCTAATAAGGCCTGTTTGCCACGATCCCTGATCGATACGTGGGGCACCTGTTCCCGCTACTGAACTCACCCTGCTGAAGGGACAGGACAAGGGAACAAATATGATTTTGACCAGATGGTGTCCAGTAACAAGAAACCCAGCTGGAAAATTTCCCTTTGGGGCCAATTTGTACAGAAAACCAATTTTTACACTTGGGACTAAGCTGTTTCTTTGCTCACTAGCCATGATACTTGGAAAGAAATACAAGCCTCATTGGGTGGTACACTAACCAAGTATTAGTTTAAGAAATGCTATTTTTTTCCCTGCACATGTGTAAATATTGATGAGTTGGGGGAAATTCCAATGGTGTCTTTTTTTCCAAAAGACTCAGAAATGCACATTTACTCCCAAGGCGAATTTGTGGAGTTCAGACCTGATTTTTAAAGGTTAACATTTTTATATTAGGATAATACAGATTTATGATTTTGTGTGATTATTTTGATGCGTGGGTTTCCAATTTTGTTATCAGTGGATGTGTGCTTGGGCCGTTTGCCTACAGCACGTCCGGAACGGTCCGCCTTCTGTCCCAGCACTCCAGCACGGAGCCACGCTGGAGCACTGTCCCACACTCATGTTGTGTGTCCTGCAAACACGGTTTTCACAGCGAAAACACGAACACTTAGCATGAGAGTCCTAAAGGAAATAACATGGTCCAATATAGAGAGATGTCTTCATGAAATCAATACAGGAGAGCACAGACAAAATGGAATAATTTTGGAGATGCAGGGATGGAATTTCATGAAAACAGCTGCAGGGGTTCAGTGCCAGAGGATATATTCCACAACCCCGCAGCAAAGACCCTGCGTCGACCCCGTGCGCCTGGAGTCCGTGGGTACCCATGTAATACCGTGATGCGTGGGAATGGCATGGCCATCGGCATGGGACCGTGTGCTCATGACCCATTATTACCAGTATTTGTGTATGTTACAGCATCAGAGAAAGATCAACCAAAATGCACAAGGCATCCTTCGAGTAGAAAATGGCAACATTACTGGTTACAATTTCCCAAACAGTATGAGTATGGCTGGCTTTACCCCCAACAAATGACAGGTGTTTTGTTTTTTGTTTTTTTACCCTGCAGGAGGCATAAAAAATGTCACTACTAAGTGAGGGCCTTTTCTGCTGGTTTGCACTTGGTTTCGAGTTTTTAATAGCACAGGGCTGGTCTAGCTTTATCAACTTGTCAGCATTTGTAAAATCAAATATTATTTTTTAAACTTCTTACAAAACTTCTGTTATGTCAATGTTGGATCTCAGCCCGGCCTCTTCTGCACAGACTGGGGAGGAAACACCACACGGAGGGTCTAGGAAGGGAGTGGCCCCCAAGACCTTGTCTCCAAAGACGGAGGCGTCACTGCCTTGCTACATATGTACCTTTGAAATCCACCAGGCTTCTTATAATTCACTAGCTTATTTTGTTACACATGATTCAAAAAATCAATTTCTAGAATATTAGAAATACTTAAATTATATGGAAACTCCAGAGTTACAAATATTACACAGCTAAGACTGACGAGAAAAGAATTGGAAGGAACATTTAAAACCAATTCCTCCTCCACGGAAGCCACGTGGATTAATCATCACGTTATTATCTACACATGGAAGTAAATCTCTTCCCTGCATTGAACTAACCTCACGGATCACTCTTCATACCTGAGAAATAAAGATCTTCCCGCTAGACAAGCGGGTAAGCAAGTGACTGCACCTGCCCCATCGTGGACACGGCACATCCAGGCCGACAGTCTCGGCGGTAGTAAAATTGGGCCCCCTCAGAAATCGCTGTGAGTTTTGGGTTTGGATTCAACGTTAGAATATGAAATTCAAAATTCAAGTGTTAGTTGGTATGTCAGAGTATTCTGAGTTAAACATGGAGTTAAATATGGAATCAAACACGGAATCTGTGTTATTTATGAGGCTTATGGTGGCATCCCCATTCTTAAGGTAACATTTCAATTAAAAATGAAGGTTTTAAGAGCAGTCAAATATTTACATTAGAATAAAATACACAGGACAGATTCCAGCACAAAGGTATTTTTTCTGGAAGAGCATATTTACCTGTTTATATGCATTTCTTAATTTTACGTAAATCTTTCTAGGTATTGATTTACTCAGATCTGAGGTGCGAGCGTGTGCTTTCTCAGTCTATTGTTGGTGCATGTACAAAAGTTGATGGGAAAGAAACTCTGGAAACAACCTCGGAGCGATTCCAGGACACCCCCTCTGCTTGCGCTCTGCTGGGGAGGCCTCCACGGCAGAGAACTTTCCAGCAGAACCGGTGGGCATGAGACCTCGTTAGCTTATGCCGAGGGTCAGATGGAGGTCAGACCTTCTCTGTTTCTGATGTAGTAGAAACAGAGTAGAGTTTTAGTTAATGAGTAAGAACAGGTCACTTCAAAGTGTTGCCAAGCTGAGGACAAAATAAACCCATTGGTTCCTACTTCTGAACGACTTAGTAGGTGTATCTCAGGCAAACCGACGTCGGACCAAGAGCAGCCCCGCTTCCACAGATGAGCTGGAACAGCGAGGGCCTCCCCGCGGCCGAGCCCAGGCCTCTGCCGGCAGGACCCACGCGGGGCCCTGAGAGTTCACGGGCTGAGTTAGAAACTGACACCCGTAGAGCCCGGGGAAACAGAAACCAAGGAGACATGGACTGTCTCTGGGCAAAGCGCTCACGCATGGCCACGAAGCGGACCTGGAGGTCAGGGTGTGTGGGCGCTGCGTAGCCCTGGGCGTCCAGCATGAAGGGTGCAGGGCTCATGCCGAGGCCTCTCACGGGAACCCTGAGCGCCCACAATAAAACCGACTTGAGTCATGACTCTGGTGTCCTCCTCGTGTACTATGAAGACATTTGCACCAGGTCCCTAAAATAAGCAAGTAAGAGAGGTGTATCCATCCTTCCAAAGAGCTATTCCTCTCTTTCTGGAAAGTTCTTAGGTAGCGGCATGATCAAGCGACTCGGGGGCGTGCTTTGTGGTGCCGTAAAGATGGGCATCCCAAGCTGTAACTGGTTTTACAGTGTTCGGATTATAGCCCGTGTCCTGTAAGTGATATACCCCTGTTTGACACGCTAGACCGACACTTTCGGAAGGAGAGGAACGGCAGAGGCCGGCGACGCTGAGCTTGCGGCAGCGAGGACTCGGGCAGGCTGCGCAGCACACCGCCAGGCCTCGAGCCACAGCGGAGGACTTCAAGAGGGGTTTTATTTCCACCCGATCATCAAACTGTAATAACTCACGAGTCAACACGTATTAAAAAAAATATTCCCATTCTCCTTCGCCGGTGTTTGATGACAATGCTGCCTCTTGGACTCTGGAAGTCACTTCCCTGTCTCACTGTCTGCAGTGACACCTACCGCTAGCAGAGCTGTGCTGGCCGGGGCTGGAGGCAGAAGCGCAGGGTGCCGGCCAGGGACGCCGCACGGCAACGCCTAACGAGAACCAGCTCGGACGCAGGAAACGAGCACGGTGTGCCTGACACGGAGCACGGACTCAGGCCCCCGGGTCCCACTCCCAGCAGCACAGGGGCTGAGCTGGGGGAAGCCGGCTGGCTTCTCCCTCCCAGCCTCTCCCAGCCTCTCCCAGCCACACCGCGGCCCTGCAAGGAGGGTCTGGGAAGGAGCCCTGCTCTGCCTCAGGATAAACCACCACCTGATGAGCAAAATAATTATTCCGACGGCCACCACATTCTGCACGGAGTTAAGCGTTTTGGTTTTTTTTTTTCAAACAAAACAATGTTAATTTTCTTTAGAACATCTGTGACCCATTCACAAAACTGCTAAATTAAGACAATATTATTTTAAATCACTATCTTTGTTACCTTCCCAACCTTAAGAAATGCCAGCAAATATTTAAATTTAAGACCACGATTCCCAAGATGCTCATTTGGGTGCTGCCATTGCCAACATGCAAGAATATTCTGCGGTTTGTCTCCTTATGTGCTTTAAGGTAACAGAAAAAGCAGCAATGGCACAGCAATTCTGCACAATAATTCTATAAAATAGCCAAGTTTTTAAGTGATTATGCTATAAACATTCACAGTGTCTCTGGGGCTATGTTCCAGGAGCATTAGACCGTGTTGACATTGCACCCCACCCCCCACACACACCACCAGCCAGGCCTCAGGCAGCCTGCCGGTTTCTCCTGCACCGACCAGCGCCAATAATCTCGTATTAGGGAAAAGAGCTCTTTCCCTATATTGTACGTCTGAAAGAAATGACTTTCTTAAAAGAGAGAGGAGATTTTACTCGTAATTTTTCCAATGGAATAAGCAATGAAGTGTTTCTCATTTCCGTTTGGAAGAGAAAATCAGAATGTGGTCATATTCAAATTCATGCTGGATTTTGCTAGCTGTTTAATAAGCTGACACGTATACAAATATATTTTATGCGTGTAGCATATACGAGGCGTATATAAATCTCAAATATATAAAGCAACAGCACTAAACATAATTTAAAGAAGTAATAAGAACCTCATTTCCCCGCACAGCACACACGGATTGCAGCGATGACAGAGCCATCACGGGTGTCTTGGAGTAATATGACTTAGTTTCGAATTGCGGTCCTTAAAATCTGACGAGAGAGAGCTAGCGCTCTGCCTCTGTCCTCCCATAAGCAAAGTTAGGAAGTTACGTTCGGAGAACCTGTTATTGTTCGTTACTCGATAGCGCCACCCCATGGAGCGATATTTGAGTATAATCGCACTGTTGGAGACTCGAGAAGCTGTCTGTAAATAATACTGGGCATACTTCAGTGAGGCAGCCAGCAGGGATCTCTGATCTTCGCTCTGGTGTGTGAGGTTCAAAATGCCTCCTCGTGAAAACAGAGACGTAGCATTTCTAAGAGCATGAATGCACTGTAGTAAAATACAGAAGAGCCAAACTGCTTTATTCCATCAATAAAAAAAGAACCATTTGGTAAAAGGATGCATTACACATTTTCTATTTAAATCAGTTTATAAGAAGCAGATGTTAAGCCTTCCTGGGTAAGAAAGAAAGGAGATAAATGAATTAAGCGGACTTCCCAGTGCATCTCCTGCTCTCCCTCCTTCTCAACGGATTTGTGTGTTTAGTAAGAACCGAACTCCAGGTCCTATCATTAACGTTAAATGATCTTAGCAACTCTTCTACAAAATAGCAGAGGCCAGCCAGGTTCGGAGAATCCACCAAATTAAATGCTGGTTTTTTAAAACATAAACCCACGTAGGTTCCAAATCACATTAACTAGAGAATCTTCAGAATAAAAATCACCACATAAGAGCATCTATGAAAAATGCAGCCTAGGCTTAAATTGTATGTTCTAATAAAGCGTCTGTGATTTTAGATTTCATGATCTCTGTCAATTGGCTGTAAAGTATAAATTGCAATTCAAGCAAGTTTGAGAGCATTTTCTTTTTTTGTAGAGGAGATTGGTGTAAATTGTGATGACGTTTAACATCTAAGCCTCAGCCGAGAAGTGATCATGTTTCTAGAAGACGCCCCCCTCCAGCACCCACACTGTTCACCTCATTTAGGGTGCTTTTTATCGTAATTGTCTGTAAAGGAGCCTTAATTAAATGCCGGACCTGGATGGTCTCGTAGCGGCTTTTGTGCGTGAATGCATCTGAAGTGCAGGCGGGTGTGGGGTTGCTCTGATTCCACAACGGCTCCATTGGACTCTTGTCAACCACTCCTCTCGGTTCGCAAACTTCAACACTATTTTTTCCTTAGACTGCATTAATGAATCCAATAAATAAAGCATTGTATCACCCACCCAGAATGGACATTAATTTTAGAACAAAACATTAATCAATTTAAATTTATGTACTAATGCAGACACAATCAATTTCAACTTCTTATGACAATTAGCAAAGCTTTTGCTACATCCCTAAAACACACTGACCCATCAATTACGGTTTGCATCAGAGTAATGCTAATGACACCTCCTTCTTCCTTAGGCTGTCAGCAACCCGTCTGATTGGTCAATTTGAATGCAGCAAATCAATTAATATAAATTATACATGCACGGAAAGATGGGTTAATATCATAAGTTAATTTAATTAATTGTGTTTGATTAAATGAGGCCCCTTCATTAGCCCACTTAGCCATGAACTGCATATATATCATCATAATCCTTTTACAAGCTCCACCGCCCAGACACGGGCCTGACATCAGAACATATTCAAATCACCAGCCTCAGCCATGCAAGCCTCCCTGCATAATTAACAACCCAACGAGCCGCAGTCACTTAAGCTAAAAAGAAAACTGTCCACATCAACCTCTCGGATCCTGTTTAAATTGAAGATGTCACGGGTAAAACAAAGGTGAGCAGACAATGGTAATTAAAAATTAAAAAGGACGGGGGGTTGCAACTAATGGAGCCAAAGTGGAAAGAGGGCCAAGGGCCTGCTCCTTCAAACCCCGAAGTGTGTGTCTCTGAGGGCATGGGGAGCCTCCTGCTTCCTGGGAGAGCTCAGCCCTGCCTGTCCACAGGGATCAGAGAGCAGGGAGAGTGAAATTTGGAAGCAACTCAGTGTGGAGCGGGGGCAACTGTAGCTTGGCGCTCACCAAGGCCAGGCTTTGTCAGTGCGCCGTGAGGAGCGGAGCCGGGCGTGGGTCCTGTGTGGCCCACCCAGCCCTCCACCCCCGCCACGTTTCCCCACTGTGCACAACCCACGGCAGGTAGCCCTGTGTCCTGGACAGGAGCCCATCACCCCTCTGCCACTCACCTCGCTTCTGAGGCCCGCGTTCATTAAATGGATTTTCCTCCAGACGACGTGGCGGAGCCTTGACATAAAATATAGGGATGTCTGGTGGGCGTTATTCATTCCTTCCTGGTTCGATGCACAACCTTCCAGGGGTGGTTTTAATTCACGCTGGATCCCAGTATAACAAATAACAGAGCGGCCCTCCAGAGATAGGACCTGGTCTGCAGTGCAGTTCCGAGAGACGCGGACAGACCTGACGTGAGGGAGGCGGATTGCTGGGGCTGCGGCCCCACGTCGGGGGGAAAGGCAGAGCAGGGAACCGCGCCCAGGATTCAAGCATGACAGTGGCCTTGAAACAGAGGCCGAAAGCACGGTTTTTCAGTTTGCAGCCAATCCTCTCAATTGTTCCTTGTATTTTGGGTATTCAGAGGTCGCTCTAAGGCCGAATGAGTATCCCCTTGGCTTAGCGGCATTAGTGTTCTTTCTAGAAGCCAGGAATACTTGTGCAGCCATTCACACAGAGACTAGTGCATCGTAGATAAATAAGCATTTCAAACAGGATAGACACCCACGGACGCACTCAGTTATGGGATGTCTCACAAATTCACACACACACATCATGGCTCATATACCCTGTGTGTCAACGTCGTGTGTGTGCCTACCAAAAACCTCACCAGTCTGCCCCTAAGGCAACCAGCCAGAGAACCCAGGGCCCCCTCCCCTCCTGACAGTCGTTCTTGGCAGATAAGGTGACGACACAGGGCATATTCTAGCTGCTACAAAGTCTGGATCAGCAGTCTGAAGTGTGCTGGCTCCGGTCCCGGCGTGGTGTGTGACCCTGGGCACCTCACACTTTCTTGGGTTTGGCCTCACTACCCTCGGGATGGAAATAGCTGTATTTCTCCATATGGCTGCTGGAGGTTTCCATCCGCTTGGAACGGGTGCCTGGAATACAGACAGCCCCCCACGAACGTTAGCTTAAATTAGGATCACTGCTTGTATCTATTTCTATCTCCCGACACAGACACAGCCACCTTCATGACCTTGGCCGGTGTCCTGATGTCGGGGTAGTAGTGACTCCGGCTTAGGACAACCACGTCCACCCCCTGCCCGTGCTCTGTGGCTGCCCTGCATGCTTGCCTCATGCCAACTCCTGGGCCAGGTCGGCTCCAGGTGTTTCTCTTTCTGGGACCCGCGGCTTCCCAGGCAGATGGCGGATGCACCCACGTCTCCAGCCATGACCCCCACACTTCCTGTCCCTGCTCTTGTGTCTGCTCCCAGTCAGTGGCTGGCAGGAGTCACGTGGGTGGGCCAAGAGTCAGCAGGTAGGTAAGCATCCCACAACGAGGTGAATGTTGGCTCCACGACTGTCCAGGGACCACACCAGGAAAATGGTTTTTCGATTAGAGGAATCACTGAATGTATTAGTTATTTGGCATCTGGAGTCCCAAAACCATGCCCGGTTAAACTGGAATCCAGATATTTTTACACTCACATTATCCTTCCCCATTATACCAGACCCATCGCAAATTCTTAGACACAAAGCCAAATTATTTGGAATGAAAGAATACATTGATGCATAAATGAATTAATACACAAATGAAAATGTTCTTCTTCAGCTCTTCTGTTCTACTGGTTATGTGACGTCATAGGACGTGCGAATTACGCTGAGATCTCACTCATCACACGCACCCCCCCAAGAGTTTTGTACAGCTGCGTAAACCTGGGAGTGGAATATATTCTTCAATAAGATAATTCAAATACAGAGTTTTGTTGGTTTTTGAATAACAATTGAAATGGACTTTAGGGATTTAGAAAAACTGATTTGAGCATTTATGTTCAGTTTATTAAAACCGTAAAAATCATTTAAAAACTTAATTTAAAATTAGGCAGACTGGAATTCTTTTTACCGAGAAATGAGCTGACCAGCGCGCTTTTTCAGGAGTTCCTTCCCGTGCTTTAGCTCATCAATTGCTTTTTAGTGGGATTGACCTACTGTGATCCAGCAGACACGGTCATTTTTCAGAATCTAAAAACTGAGGAATTCTCAAGCAGCCCAGAAAGCAGCTGCTTTCCTATTTGCCCGGCCTGAGAAATAATTTCAAATGAAACAGTAAAATTGGTGACTACTGATTTAGGCTTTGCAGATCACTCATGGAGGAAAGAAAACCCACAACAACAACTAAATATATGTATGAAGTCTGCAAAGTTTTCACTTATGTTTACAAAAGCGTACCAACACGGCTGTGTCGGAGTGCCTGGAACACTCTCTCCAGCAAAAATAAGCACAGGTTTCTCACCCAGCAGGGGGAATGGAGACAGCTGCAGCAAAACAAAGAGTATATGAATTCCAAATAAAATTGCTGAATTAAGTCTTAAAATTAAGATTCTTGAATGCAGAATACATGAGGTGTTCTAGGGGAGAAAAACCTTGATCTGATCTTATGTCATAATGCACAGCTTAAATAAAAGTTGATGCAAATGAGCTCGCAGTCTGTGCACGGAGGAGCAATAAAAGGGCGGTTGTGGGGAACAGAGTTAGCGCACGTATGAACAGAAATGCAGATAAGCAGCACCAGCGTTGTTACTACGGAGCCGTTGCGTATTTAATATGGAAAATACTGAAATGTCCTTCAGAACTCTTGCAGTTCCTTTATCTGCACGTGGACCCCGAGCTGATGTAGCACCCTGTGGAGAGGTCTCGGGGCTGCTCCCAAGCTGCCTGAGCCGCTGACGTTAGCTACTTCCAGAAGGAATCACTGAATTTGTTTCCACCATCCCAAGGCGTCACTCGGATGCTGTGGGAGGATGAGAGGAATCCCTGGGGACCGCAGAAGAGAGACAGTCTACGGAAGACAGGTTTAAGGGCCTGCTTCTTCAACCCAACAGAGGCGTATTTGAATAAATTGCTTACGAGAGCTGCTTCCTTGAAGCTTCCTTCACCCTGTACGAAATACCGCAAGCCAACAGCTAACCTAATATTCAACCCAAAACAATACAGCTGTGCTTCCCAAACCTTGATTTGCTATTCCTGTAAATGTCAAAAGCTTTTCAAAGGGAGAATACCATTTACGGTCAGATTAGAAGAAGAAGAAATCGGGGCGCCTGGGTGGCACAGCGGTTAGGCGTCTGCCTTCGGCTCAGGGCGTGATCCCGGTGTCATGGGATCGAGCCCCGCGTCAGGCTCCTCCGCTATGAGCCTGCTTCTTCCTCTCCCCTGCTTGTGTTCCCTCTCTCGCTGGCTGTCTCTATCTCTGTCGAATAAATAAATAAATAAAAAATTTAAAAAAAAAAAAAAAAAGAAGAAGAAGAAATCATCTGTGTGGAGGGCTCGGATGCACAATCCCTTTTGCAAATCAGAGAAGCTGAGCGACCCTATGGTAGAGAAATCTCCTTAAGTGATTTAACCACTATCTCTGGGTTAAACAGTCCCTTTATTCAGAAAAAAAATGCAGCAACTTCTTGCAAAGCCAGTGTTTTATGAGCACAGTTTGAGACACCTGGGTGCAAAGAAGCTCTATTTAAATCTTCCCCTTGTTCCAGAATCCTCACTGATCAGAAGAGCCCAGACCTCTCTGGGATTGCCCGAGGTGCTTGCAGAGGCTGGGAGAATGGCTGGGGGACACAACGCCATTTGAGGGTTCGTGACTATTAATTTAGTGTTTGAAGATCACGCATAGAGAAAGAAAACGTTAAGTCACTCTCAGAAATGAGCACCTGGAACTTACATATTACAGGAGGGTAGGTTATTTTGGCGGGTGAGTTCAAATTGAGCTCTTTCAGGCTGTGAAGCTAATATTTGGCACGTTGCTTTTATTACCCTTAAAGCGTGTTTCTTTGCTCAAAGTAATGTGTTTTTTTCTTAATTGGCAACTCTGAAGACATTATATTTAGGAATAAATGTAGATAATTCTTAAGAGCAATGATAGTTCAATAAAATTGTTTTTTTTAACTTTTATTTAAGAATATTTGAAAATGACAAACTCATTTTTTGTAAAGTAATATACATACGGCATTTATTTTTCTTGTTTTATTGCACTGGCTAGAACCCCCAATAAAATGTTAAATAAAAGTGGTTAGACAGGCATCCTAGTTTTGCTCTTGATCTTCATGTGCTTTTGAAGTAAAAGACTTTTGCGTAAAACATTTCTAAGGACTAACATAATATAATAAAAAAACATTTAAAAAAAAGAATCCAATGATTAAAGTTTCAAATGTGGTAAATATCTGTTAAATCTACATTATACTTCAAATCGTTAGGGAAGACACAAGCTACACAATGGATAAATTATAAAATCATCACATTATGTCAAAGAAGCCAGGCATAAGATACCACATATGATATATTTCCATTTATATGAAATGCCTAAAAATGGCAAATCTATACATACTGGAAGAATAGTGGTGGACTGGGGTTGGGAGATAAAAATGGAGACTGGTTTGCAAAGAAGCATAGGGAATCTTCTGGAGAGTAATTGCAATGTTCTAAAATTATATTATGGTGATGATTGTTGCACAGGTCTGCAAAATCATTGAGTTGCACACATATGATGGTTGAACATTTGAGTATATAAATTATTCCTCAATGAAACTGTTCAAAATAAATAATTTTTGAAAGAAAAAATATATTTTCCCTAAAAATCAGATAATGGATTCAAAACAAGAAATACAATGGAAACTAGATTATTGCCCCCCACCCAAGTTCTTCAGGGAGATACAGCATAATTCAAGCCCTGGAGATGTTCCCTATTGCTGGGAATCGTGGCTGATCTGAAAGAGCTCCTCAGCCCACTGTTCTTCCTTATTTCATTTGTGATCTTATGCAAGTTGCATATCCCACTCTCCATCTTTCCATTGTGTTTAATTCTCTGTCTCATTTTTGTACGCTTCCTCGGAAGGGCTTCAGATTTTTGCTCCAGTACACCAACTCTGTTTTCTGATGGCGTATTGGCAGGAAGTTCTTTTTTCGTTGTTGTTCTTGTCTTACCCTTGTTGCCACGAAGCAAAAGAATTAGCCTGCTTTTGGTGGCTTAGCACCTAACTTGGAGTGAGCATTTATAGAGATATTCTCCTCCTACAAAGTCTGTTCCCACCTGCACATCTTCATGGTGATAGCATGGAGGCCTTGCCAGAGTGACCAGAGAGCACTCTGCTGCAACTTTGTCAGCAGATTTAAGAAAGGAATTTGATTTGAACATTTTTTTAAGTCATCAGTTTATGCTCCTAGGTTAGAAACTTGATGAAGTGATCGATAATGTTGGTTTAGCTCTCAGGAGTGAGGTAAAAATTAAAAACGTTGATTTTGAGATCCTATCTCAGAACCAAATGTATGTTTTCAGACCATAAAGGATGAAAGCATAGAGTTGGAGAACAGAAACAGAGAAGAATCCTGGAGGATATGTATGTTCACATGCTGGGAGAAGGAAGAGGAAGCACAGAGAAGAGATAAAAAATAATAACACCCTTTCAAGAGAAAACGTATGATGGGGAATTTCAGGGGAGCCTTGGAGTGATCCCTTCCTCTTATTGATTGGGTCTGTCGCTGACTTCTGAGAGAAGTCTCATTAGAGGCAGCACTGCAGGTGGATGGAATTGGGTGATGGGTGAGGAGTGGGGACAGACTTTAGCGGTGGGGCAGACCCACTGGTAAAACCGAAGGGGCAGACATTATCATCACAGGAGAGTAGAAGGTGAGGGTAAGTATTGGCAGGGACAAGCAAGTTTGCAAATTTAAGGAGAATGAAGACATGTGAATGTACTTTGTGTGGCAGGAAGTCTGCAGGGGATGGAGAGAATGGCAGGGACATAATAATAAAACAGCATGAATTTGCTGAAAAGTAGAATCAGCAGTGTTTCAACACCCAGGACCACAGTGCAGTGAAATCAAATATGGCGAAAGGACATGTCCTGGAAGACAAGAACCCATCGAAATGGAAGAAACAAAGGTTTCCTGGGAGGAAACTGGCAGTTGGAGAGGGGAAACCATTTAGAACAAAGGGATGTCCAGAGTCGGATCTTGCTAACCAGTGGTCACAACAGACCACGGGACTATGCTTATCTTTTCTGGCTGCAGCCACAGTCAGGGGCCACGTCGTTTGACAAGATGGAGTCACTTTTCAAATTGGGAGAATTTTTTCATTTCTATTTTAATATGTGAAACACAAAAATTCTTAAATGTTCTTCTTGTTCTTATAAAAAATCATGTTGAGAGACATTCTTTTGCTTTTTCTCCTGATCAGTGCTCTGTTTTTAAGAACTCAAAGATGTCAACCACCCCCAGCTTCTACAATCATGAACCGACAATGACCCGTCAGTCCTGGGTGCATCAGCTAGATAAGCAGGTGGTGTGGACGTACCTTCACGGTTCATTCAGGTACTGATGTTTTCACCTTGCTGATCCAGACACCACGGGACAGTTGGTAGAGCCAACCAACCATCTCGTGCCTAGAAGGCATGGAGCACCCCATGCTGAACCTGAGTCAGCTTCTGTCCCAATTAACATTAATCTTGGGTGCCTGGGTTGCTCAGTGGGTTATGATTTGGCTTAGGTCATGTTCCCAGGGTCCTGGAATGGAGTCCCTCCTTGGGCTCCCTGCTCAGCGGGGAGTCCGCTTCTCCCTCTCCCTCTACCCCTTCTCCCCTGCTCTCTCTCTCTCAAATAAATAAATAAAATCTTAAAAACCCACATTAATCTTGTTGTCATGTTTTACAAAGAATTTGTCCATTTCATGTAAATTCTTCAGTTAATTGGTGTATTTGCTCATTTACCCTTTTAATATCTGTAGGATATGCAATGATATCATATCTTTTATTCCTGGTGTTTGCAATTTGTGTCCTCTTTTTTGCTATATTACTCTAGCTAAAGTTTTATCAATCTATTTTTTTTTCAAAAATCAACTCCTGCCTTTATTATTCTTTTGTTTTCTACTTCATTATATTCTACTCCATTGTTACTTTCTCTCTTTTGCCTTTTTTTTTTTTGGAGGGGGGTTAATTTACCCTTCTATTATTAGCTTCTTTAGGCTACATCTTGGATTTTAAATCTGTTCTTCATGATATCAATATTTTAAACTAGGCATCTTCCTTTAAGAACTGCTATTGCTATATTTTGCTAATTCTGATATGCAGTGTTTTCATTATCATTCAGCTCAAAATACGTTCTAATTCCTTGAGATCTCTGTTGGATTGTGGATTTCTTACAAGTGTCTTGCTTAATTTTCAAATGGTTTGGTATTTTTGTAATATTTTATTCTTACTGATTTCTGATATATTTCTGGTATAGTCAGACTCTGTTTAACTTCAATCCTTCCAAATTTATCAAGACTTACTTTACGGCACAGTATCTGGGCTATTTGAGTGAATGTTCCAGATGCATTTGAAAACAACATGCACTTACATGGCTGTATATAGGATTCTGTGTATATTAGTTAGGTCAGTTTGTTCACAGCTCTGTCTTCTGTATCTTTATTGCTTTTTTTCTTTGTTTCCTTATTTTAAACAATTATATGATGGGATGTAAGAATTTCCAACTGTAATTGAAGATTTGTCTATTTCTTCCTTGGTTATATTTTACTTTAAATATTTTGAATTTCTGATATTATTTTATTATATACTTTTGATAAATTCACCTTTTAACTTTACAAGATTAGTCTATCTTGAGTTCCATTTCCTTTCTCGGGTATTACTAGAGCTATCCCTATTCCCTATACTATTCGGTATACGTAGTGTTTTCCACATTTTTACCTGTGACATTTCCACGTCTCTATATTCAAAATGTCCCTCTTGGAAATAATGCATAGTTTTGTCTTGCTTTTCTATCCATTCTGGCAATCTCTTCCTTGTAATGGTAGTGCTGAGTCCATTAACATTTAATGTATCCATTTATAGGATGGGGTTTGAACTCACCTGGTTGCTATTTGTTTTCCTCTGTCCCTTAGTCCTTTGTTCCTTTTTCCCTGACTTCTTTTCAAATAACTAATTTTTAGTACTGACTTGTCTCATCTATTGGTTTTTAACTATTTTTTTTTCTTTTTCTTAAGTGATTGCTCTTGGGATGAATGTTAACTTTCATGGTCCTCACTCAATTAGCCTTATGTCCCTGCAAGTTCCATGTGCGAGCCTTCCAACGTGTTCACTTCTGTACTAATGTTATATACTTCAGTTTTACATTTGTTATAAACCTCAAACATCATTGTTGTAGTTTTTATGATTTGTTTTAAACAATCATTTTACTCTTAAATAACTTCTAAAAAGTGAGAAATATTTAAGAAAATGTCCTTTGTATTACAGGCATGTTTGCAATGTCTAGTGATCTGCACTCATTCCTGTCGCTCCTTATTTCAACATGACATCAATTTGTTTGTGCTGGAAAAATTTTCTTATATATTTTATATTTCAAGATTGCTAGCTCAAATTCTCTAAATGTTTGCTTCTCTGGAAATGCCCTTAATTTGTTTTAATTTTTGAAAGATATATTTACTAGGTACTATATTCTAGTTACCATTTTTTTTCTTCAGCATTTGAAAGAGATTCCTCTGTTGTCTTCTAGTTAGAATTGTGTCTAATGAAAAATATCTTTTGTTTCTTTGGATGTCATGTATCTTTTTCCTCTGGCTACTTGTAAGATTTTCTTTTTATCACTGGTTTTTAGCAGTTTGGCTATGATGTGCCTACGTATGGATTTTTTTGTTGTTGGTTTTTTGTTTTGTTTCATCTCATTTGCATTTGTTGTTTTGAGGCTTTATCAGATCTTTGAGTTGATGTTTTGGGTCAAATTTGGAAAATTCTGGCCATGGTTATTTAAATATGTAATTTTCCTGCCCCACCCTCTCCTCCCCTGCTTTGCCTTTTGGGACTCAAATTACTTTTTCATTTGTTTACTTGATACTACAGGTGATTAATCTCTGGGGTTTGTTATTGCTGTCTTTTAAAACTTTTTTTTTTAAGATTTTATTTATTTAACAGAGAGAGAGAGAGAGAGCACAAGCAGGGGGAGCAGAGGGCAGAGGGAGAATCAGGTTCCCTGCTGAGCAAGGAGCCCAATGTGGGGCTTGATCCCAGGACCCTGGGATCATGACCTGAGCCAAAGGCAGACGCTTAATCAACTGAGCCCCCCAGGTGCCCTGTCATGGTTGTCTTGTTTGTTGGTTTTATTTTAGCTGTTTTCCTCCCCGTGATTAGGTTGGACAATTCCCACTGCTTTGTCTTCAGGTGCACTGAGCTGTCAGTCTGCTGTCTTCCAGCTTCTTTTGATCTCCTATGATAAATTTTGTTTTTCAGGTAATATGTTTTTTAGTTTTCCAATTTCCCTTTTCCCAATTTCCAATTTTTTTACAACTCTCATATCTCTCCTTCAATTCTTCATTATTGTTATAGGTTATAGGTATTTTAAAGTCATTATTCACCAATTCCCAAGTCTGGGATATTTTTAGGTCTATTAGTATTGGCTGCTTTTCCCCTTGACTATGAATTTCATGTTCGTATTTATTTTTCTGTTCAGTTTTTCTTTGTTTTTACTGCATACTAGCTATTACAAATGCTACTTTGCAGGGACTCTGGATTCTGTTATCTGTCTTTAAAAAGTGTTGAGTTATTTTTCTGGCAGGTGTTAAATTACCAGTGAACTGCCTATCTCTTACAAGTGGATTGGTTTTGTAGCTGGTTTGAGTAGATCTATTTTAATTTATCCCTTAGTCCTAACACATAGATCTTAGTCCCAGTGGATAGTCCTTTCTCATAAGGCTTAATTCTCTTTGGGATCTAAAAGAAAGCTGGAAATCTTGAGCAAGACCCTATAATCTGGCAAGCACTCAAAGCTCTGGTTTTCTGATAACTTATAGCTCCTGAAAGTTTTCTCTCCAGAGTTTTGAGTCTTCCAGCTGATGTGTTGACAGGTGAGCATTAAAGTTTTACCCCCGGCACATGCAGTTTAGAAGTCAACAGTGATCTAAGGGGCTCTCGCACCTAGATTGGGGGGCTAGCCTATCTTTCCTTTCTGGGATTCTTCCTCTCAGTTTCAGCATCTCCTATTCCCCCAAATCCAACATCTGACTCATAAGCCCTAAAGTAGTGATACCTCCTGCTTGAGCTCTATCCTCCTGGCCTAGAAAAACCTGGACATGTCCCATGGGATAAGACAGAAAAATGTGGATCTTTTCTGTGGTTCTCTTCTTTTGATGTTAAAAATTATCTTCAATTTCTGCTGGTTTTGGTAAACCTTGAGTACCTTTAAATAGTTGGTTTTTAAGTATTTAGTCCAGAGTTTGTAATTATGGTTGGCAAGGGAGTTAGCTGATATATTCCACTTTGTCATTACTAGAAGCTGGAAGTCCTCAGAATTAGCTTTAGTGTTTGGAGAACCAAATGCACTTTAGTTGAGTTTATGGAGGAGAAATAACTATCTACACTTCCCAAGTCTGCACACACTAACCCATTCAATGTCTACACCTCAGCACTTGATGTTTCGTGTGATCCACTGGCTTTCTTGACCATCTTGAGTCTTTGTCCTTAATTTTTGACTCTTGCCCAAGTGTGCACAAGGGTTGCATTGTGTGGATGTGCAAGAAGATGGAGCTATCCTTAGGGCGTGTGCGGCCTGGTATTTATTTTACACGTTCTTGGAAATGCAAAAATTGGGGTAAGACAGACTTTGATGTGTGTGTGCATGTGTGTGTGTGTGAATGTGGTTTTAAGCAGTGAAACATGCCCTTCTCCCTCTCCCACCCTGCCCCTGAAAAAGTATATGAGGAAGCAAAGGTAAGTTCATTCAGCACACACCAGGGTGAATGGCAGCATTCGTCTCCATACTGTTAAATATTTTTAGCATCTCTGCTGTGTGGAAACCTACATTCATACAACAGCAAATACACACTTCCTTGGTGATGACCCAGACCACATCTAAATCCATCTGGAGAGCTCTGCACTGGGCCTCCTTCTCTCCCATGCCCTCTGAGACATCACGGGGGGCTCTGCAGCTCATGGGGAGGCAGCTAGGATTCATGCTTTCCTGACATGAACAGTTAGATCCTGGGAACTATTGCCAACTCCAACGCTCACAAAACTGAGATGCCCCAAGATTGTCAGTGTGTGTCTTTGTAACGAGACTCGTAGCCATCTCAGGCACGGGAAATATCCAAAGAGTCGTGGAAAAGTGCGGTCTAGTGAGCACAAGTGGTTCTGCAGTGGGAAACACCACAGTCACTTCTGTGACTCTGCCTTCTTATGGCTGACCGAAGTGCCCTTAGAGTGATAGAAATGTTTCTGTGGGCCTATTAATATATCCAATAAGGCAAGAGTTAGGTACAATCCAACCAATTCCTTATTTTTCAGGTGAATTTGATCTTTCCATTTAAGTCTTGAAATACAAGGGTAATAGTTTCATTTCCCTTGCTAAATTTCATATTCCATGAAGACATAAAAGTTTTTAAAAAGTATTCATTTTATGTTATTGAGATCCTTTGAAGAGATTGAACAATAAGATCATGAGACGATGAAAACTATTCTGGGCATCATTTTTAAGAGCTCCTGGCTTAGTAGGGAAGAGATAGGTGTTGTGAACACGCAGGCAGAACAAGCCCACCCCTCCTGGGAAAGAGCGAAGACTCGGGAATGATTTTGCTCCGGAGAAAAGAACATCCCAGGAGTAGTATTTGAGCTGGGACTTAACAACCAGTAGAAAAGTCTAGACAGAGAAAAAGGGTGGATATCCATCCCAGTTTGGAGGGCCAGCCTGTCTTGCTAAGGATTCATTCTGGTGCCTGTGCTGCTCCGTCTTTTGCTCTCCCAGGAAGACAAGTGGCTGCACATGCCCGACACTCCCAAGGCAGGAAATGCACCCTGTTCCAGATTCCTGGGCTGTGGTTGACACCTTTATATTCTTTGCAAGTAAGCTTATCAGAATGTGGATGTGTTTTTAAGGTGGACTGAATTATCTCTAATTTTAAAATCACACATAAGCTGTCATATTAGGTACTTGATGTTATCACATTTTGACCATAAAACAATCTTTTATTGTCAATAATATCAAATATTCAAACTCAAGTGCCCTGTGCTTTTCTAGGACCAGAGTAATCTTCCTCAGTTTTTCTTTCCTTGTTTGTGTTTTTAGATCACAATACTAGTACCGTTGTAAAATCCAAAATTGATGGAGTAAGGACTAAAAATATCCTCCCCGTCACTCAACTGTCCTCCTCAGTGAATACCTTTTCAGCATTCGGATTCATCCTTTCATAATTTTAATACGGAAAATGATATAAAATCGAAGACCTTGTTTTCTTATTTTTGCATCAATGGGAGGATACTACACAGAGTGCTTTTGAGTTTCTGTTTTTTAATTATCAGTATGTTGCAGGGAGCTTGCCATGTTGATAAACACAAAGCTACCCCATTCTTACCAGAGAGCAGCAGTTGATTTGCTGCCCCCTTTTGAGGGACGTTAAGGTTTATCTTAATGTTCCCACTATTTTAATAGTGTGATTATTTGTAGCCAGAAATCTGTGTGTACTTGGCAGACCTGATGCTTGGCCAGATTTCTAACAATGTGCGAGTCACTGGAAAGGCGTGCAAACTCACATTAGAATCCATGCTGGAGCTGCAATCAGAATGCATCATTTTCCTGGAATTGCTGGTTTACGTCTACAAATTCATCTCTATTTCTTAGTATTATGTAGTTTCTAACCAAAGAGCTAAGTGGTTTTTGCCCATTTTTTTTCCCAGCTAGCTCTTTGAGAATTTGAAGAAATGCTTATATATTTAGCCCCCTAGAATTCTCAAGATATATTTAAACACTTGCTATACACAATTATACAGAATTTCTGGAGGCCCAGGGACCCCAGTGAAGGACCCTCTAGATGTCACAACTAACTTCTGTTCTAATACTTCTACCTAAAATTAACAAACATAGTTTAAAATTCATCATTCTATATATAGTCCCATCAATTCCTAGATCACAACTATAAAATATGAAAACTACGAACTTCATAGCCATGAACCATTCAAAAATAAATGAACATACGGGTGTGGAGGGTTAATTTTGACAAGTTGGGAACTCATTTGCTTCTTGAGATAGAAAATTCATTCAGCTGGGTCTGCACAGTAACAGCTATAAACGTGGTGTCTAAATATTTTATGAATAAAACTCCATAGTTTCAAGAAAGCACAAAACAGATGCTTACTTTATGTAATGATAACTCCTGTCTTTGTTACAGGTTGGCTCGCTTGTGTTGTTCACATTCAATTTCAAACACAAACCTCTCAGAATCATGTGCTAAAGCTTAACTAATCTGCTCTCTTTACGAAAGCGTGCATAATACGCCTAAGTATTGCTAATTCAGCAGTGAAAAATAAATTAGACTTTTAAGCCAAACAATTAACACTCAACTTTAAATGCTGCTTGCTAGAGCAAGTAGATAGAAAGTCTACTGTTCTGACATTCACCATTCCTACTGAGTGCATTGGACGGGATTATAGTAATATTTTCCCACAAATCTCTTAAACTACTTTGTTAATTCTTCCAAGGTTGACATAAATTAAAGGACACTTTATGATTTTCGTGAAACAGAAGCCATTTCTTAAAATCTACAAATGCCTCAGCACCAAGCAGGGTATTAGAAGCACCAGACAACATTTATTATAAGACTGGAGGTGATTCTTTTTTTTTTTTAACCTAATTTCTTTTTTTGTTTTTACTCTTTTTTTCTCTTAATTTCTTTTTTTTTAATTTTTTATTATGTTATGTTAGTCACCATACAGTACATCCCCAGTTTTTGATGTAAACTTCCATGCTTCATTAGTTGCGTATAACACCCAGTGCACCATGCAATACGTGCCCTCCTTACTACCCATGACCAGTCTATCCCATTCCCCCACCCCCTCCCCTCTGAAGCCCTCAGTTTGTTTCCCAGAGTCCATAGTCTCTCATGCTTCATTCTCCCTTCTGATTACCCCCCTTCTTTATCCCTTTCTTCCCCTACCGATCTTCCTATTTTTTATGTTCCATAAATGAGTGAAACCGTATGAGAATTATCTTTCTCTGCTTGATTTATTTCACTTAGCATTATCTCCTCCAAGGACTGGAGGTGATTCTGACCATGAAGAGGGGTGAGAGGCACCAGGCCCGGGGCCCTGGAGACTTTTCTCAGGAGTGGGTACAGGGAAGGCCTGTGTGGCAGGGACCTTGCTCCCTCGCGCAGCCTCCAGACCCCCCCATGACGCGATCTCTGCTCACCTCCGCTCCTGTGGAGTCTCACCCGCCACTCTGATCTGCCTGCCAGCTCCCCACGGCCCACGAGGGGTGCGGTCTCAGCTACTTATGGTCGCCTCTCTGCTGACTCAGGCATGACCCAAGGCTTGTCCCCTTCCTGGGCTCTTCGCTCTGCCTCCACTGGAAGCACCTTCAGGGCGTCTGTGCGGGGGGGTTCCCCAGCAGCCTGACCCCCTCTCCCCGCGGCCAGCGCAGCACTCAGCGTTAAGAACAAGTGTGTGAGGGCAGCGTCTCAGCTGTTCCCACTCAGGATGACTGCGAGTGTGAGCTCACAGCTGCTGTAAGGCGTCAGCCCCCTGGGGAGGCAGTGGGGACGGGGGCTACACGCGTGCAGCCCTGCGGTCCGTAGCTGGGCCTGCGCACAGGTCTCACTGTGGTAGGCCGCGCTGAGTGGAGAAGGGCACGTGTGAGTGACACTTGCAAACACACATGTGCGTGTACACACACAGGGTGTGAATAAATCGTGTCAGGTCTCCACGTTCTCACAGCCCTACGCTGGCTTTGAGTTATCTCCTTGTCAAGAAACGCACATGCGTGTATTCACTGTGGATTAAACCCGGTGGTTGACCCCAGAGCGGCCAGTGCTCAGAGTAGCACACGCTGGTAGACCCCCAAGACCACACAGTCCGCAGCCAGTGCCGCGGGGCGCTCAGCACAGACCCAGAGCTGGACAGGCCCAGCGGGTCGCTCGCTCTCGCTGCCGCCGTGTTCCCTCCGACGGCCTGGCGGGCGGCAGCGCCACATCCCCTCCATGTGCCCCCTCGCTGCCGGCCACTCCTCAGCGCCACCTGCCCCCAACCCCTCAAACCCCCTGAGCCATGAAACGAAACAAAATCCCATCTACGACGCCACACTTCCCGGGACACAGGAAGTGTGGCCACACGTAAGCACCACGTGTGGAAGCCTGCCCACAACTCAAGGCGGTGTGGCCGGCTGGGTCAGGCGAGCCCGTCCTCCACCGGAACGTGTGCCGGAGGCCAGCCAGGCTGGTCAAGGAGAGACTCCTGACCATGGGGGGAGGGCGCACGTGACCCAGCAGAAGCGGAGACACTGGAAGCATCAGGCGACACAGTGTCAATAAGATGGACACAGTATGGGTCTCGTGGGCTCTGGCTGTCGCGATGTCATTCACGCAAATGACGCGCGAGGGCTTCCCGGGGGCCAGGCCCTGTGTGTGGCAACGACCCTGTAAGGTCTACTACTTCTCAAGTACTGATGAGTCAGAAGAATCACCCGGGAGAGCCTGTCCGCAAGAGGGACACCACCGACGTTTCCGAAATACGTTCTCTTGGGCGATTGCCCTGGGCTACCGGGGAGAGCCACGGTTACCTTTCACGTTCCGGTGTGGCGAGGGAGCCTCGTGGGGGACAGTGGAGAAGGCCTCCCTGCCTGAAGCAGCCCCTCACCCAGACACTGACTGTCCGGTTCCCGGATGACCACACGCTCACGTGGCCGGGCCCACGGCTTCTGCCGCCTCGCCCGCTCCCCACGCCATCCCGGAGACCAGGGGAAACCCTACAGGGTGGGGGGGGGAATTAAACATCGGTCACTTCAAAGACGAGGACACAAAGGCTGCGAGAATGTTTCCTGACACGCTCCTCCAAGGTGCGGGTTTGGGAGAAGCAAGTGTACCTCAGCGCTGTCCTCGGGCTCCGCCCTCTTCCGTGACGGCAGGTGTGCTGTTGGGTTTCTGGAACAATTTTTCTTACTGTTAATGTGTCTGCGATGCAATAATTCATTAAAATAAGTGACACCAGATGTTGGAGTTAGACCGATCGAGCAATTTCTGGTGTGCCCGGAAAGGCTGAGCATCGGCCAATGTCCCGTTTGGTACGACTAACTTCTCAAGAGTCAAGCTGTTCTTTACATTTCAAAAGTAGAGCAGTGAGTCATTTTTGAAGACCCAATCTCGTTTTGGGTTCTGAGATTACAAACCTGTGACCTCAACCAGTTTTTGATGTGAAAGGAAAAGCAAGCATATAGTAATGCAAACGTTTAATGACGTCACTCAACCCAAAAGTTCAGAGTAACCATTAAATAATTAGCTTGGGCTACTTCTGCTGAGATTTCAGCTGTGGCTTAAAAAGGTGTTACGTCTCACCTCTTGGTTCATTTTTCCTTTGCCTCTTTGCTCAAATAGAACCAACCTGGAAGTTACTACTACACACACTGAAATAAAAATCAATGCAAATATTCGATTCAGATAGCTCTGAATAGGAAGAAAGCTTAGAGTTTTCAGAAAGGTCACAAAACTCTGTGTGGCTGGGCACAGTTATTATTAGTTTTTTTACTAGATTCTTGGGCCCACCAAAGCCTCTTTATTACCCTTTCCCTGGGACCAGGACTTAAATCAGGAATCTCAGAGGCCAGTGCTGTAAAATGGAGCTAAAACTGCAGGCAAAATAAAACACCCACAAAAAATACTCAGCTGATAAAAGCGGTGAAGTCACAAGAAGCATCAAACATTTGTCTTAATAATTGCACTTACTTTTTCGGGACACCGCACTATGTTTTGCATGTCTATTTATTTAATCCTACAGTAAATCTCTATTCTTCACATTCTGAACATGAAGAATGTTTCTGCTCGCTCCTCACGGGTGATTACTGGCCATCACGCGTCTGCAGGATTTAGAGACAGACGCGCATTTGAAGACCAGCCCCAAGGTCACAGGCCATGTCTGTCCTCACTCTTCCTAGAGACTTTTCATAACAGTAAAACGGGGATGACAGTAGCTGCCTCATTGGGGTTCATGACGATTAATAGATCTTTTTAACTATGAGTTCGCATATGTAAACAGGAGTTACCACGCCTGGCATTCGGTACACACACCGGAAATGCCTTCCCTCCTTTGGTCTGCTTTAAACAAAACGTATTATTACAACTATGTCTTCTCCTCTACACTCCAGGGTCCAGTATCTTACATTTGTTTCCAATACCATCTTCGTGTGCCCTGTTTTACAAAAAAACCCGCATAACCCTTTTGAGAATTTGCTCCAACTGATTTTCACTAATTTGGTTCCCAGTTAAACATATTGAGAGAACAGAAATTCTAATCTGTTGTAACATTTATTCTTTTTCCTACTCTCAGGTAAATAGATTAGTATCGTTAGGATTAGGTTTGCAAAGATATGCCCAATGGGTATACGCAGGATGGTCTGTGTTTCTGTGTTTCTGCGTATGTGTGTGAGAGAGGGACGAGACTACCTGTGTTAAAAACAAGTGTTTCTAGGTCAGAATACTAAGTCTACCAATACAGAAATACCTCTTTTTATTCTTTTTATTTAAAGTCTATGTTCTTCACACACACAATCGTAACCGCGTGAGGTGATGGATCCGCTAATTAGCCTGACTCTGGTGATCACTGCTCAAGACCAGATATCTGTACATCGAAACATCACATCACCCCTCGGAAGGACACACATTTTCTATATGTCAATGATATCTCGATAAACATGCTTTAAAAGGCTCTATTCTTTCATAATCAATGGATACAAAGGTTTGCTTCTCCATGTACATTGCTTTGTGGTGTTTTATTGTTTTTCTAGAATTCTGTTCTAACTTTAGAAGAGTACATTAGTGTCTTCCAGACTTTCTCCTCATCTTGGATGGGACCTACACAGTCATGACAACAGTACAGACACCGCCATTGTATGGCAAGGTCCTGGGCAGAGCATCAGAAATGGTTCCGGTGACAGTCCCGCCACATGGAACGCATCAAAGACATTTTTGCTCCACGGCTGTGTGGGGTGTTCCACACCTTCTGCCCGCCCCAGCTCCCACACAGCCTCACTGGGCCCTCGCCTCCGGCCTCTGCTCTGCAGGCCTCTGCTCCTTGGGCTGGCGGGCAACATCTTCGGCCAGGGGCTGCCTGCGGGAGAACCAGCACGTGCCCCTTCCGGACTCTCAGATTCTTTGGACCTCTGTCCTTTAAAGTTTCTTATCTGTCCTACCAGATCCCAAATAACCATGGAAATTATCAAGATCAAGGATGGATTCTTACATAAGGTAAGCGTGCTTGCGAGCTCCCGCTTCGGAGTGCGGGTACGGAGTGCTGGCGAGCTGGCCGTCAGTCAAGCACATCCGTCTGGCTGCAGAGCCCACATGGACCTGGACCCTGCCCGGCTTCCCACCTCATCCCAGCGACGCTGTGCTTCCTGACGCAGCAAACGTGGAGAGATGCCCGGAGCGGAAAGGCTCTCTGTGGCTTCCCACCCTTTCTCCCTGTGACGTCCTCCTTTGGCCACCACCCAACCCTTTCCGGACTGGCCGAACGCGTCCTTGACACAGTAAAGCCGGTTCCTCTCCTCGCCGACCTCTCCCCGCAGCTTGGCCAGACCGCATTTTCACTTCGTTCATATTACGATTACAGACTTCCTGCCTGTCTGATCCGGATTGGGTGATTGTACATGTGAGTTTAAATTTATTTGTCATTACTTTCTCAGCACCCAGCATAACTCCTGGCACACAGGATGCTGTCAATAAATGTCTAATATAATATCACTTTTATAGTTTCAAAGCATTTCAATAATAAATGATTGAGGTGCTTTCCTCGATCTATACAGGAGTTCATGATATTTCTGTGAGAAGGAAAGTTTAAAGTCTTTGTGAGTCTTGTGTCTTGGAGAGAGTGGTTTGATGTATGTTCTGGAAAATTGGACACAATCACAGTTTTCATTTCATTAAATATTTAGAAACACAGCTAACATGACTTGGAAATATTTTTTAAAAGGAAATTAAGGGACGCCTGGGTGGCACAGTTGTCAGAGTGTCTGACTCTTGTTTCAGCTCAGGGAATTTTCAGCCATTATCTCTTCAAATGTGTTTCCAGCCCACCCTCTGTCCAGTTCATGTTCCTTCTGGTGCTCACACTGGGTGATTTCTTCTCCTCTTTTCCATTCTTTAGTTGAGTCTATCTGTTGAATTTTTAATAGTTATGTTGTGTTTTTACTCTGGATTTCCCGTGGTTCCTCTGGACATAATGGGTGCTGTGTTAAGGGATTCTGGACTTGACCCTGATTCCGTGGAGGAAGCAGGGTTCCTCATTCTGGGCTGGATGCAAGTGCCTTCCTCATGGCCTCGGCAGACAGGAGAAGGGAGTGTGCTCACTACCCCGGGTGGTAGCAAAAGCTCTCTGATGCCAGCCCACGTGGACAGTGAAGAGTTCCCCTTACAATGAGGGTGGAAGTCTAGGGCTGCTCTGTCATGCTTGGTGGACACAGAGTGGTTACTGTCCAATCCATGTCTGTCCTGGCAGGCTGCCCCTTTCCCAGCCCTCTGGCCAGAGAGCAGGCTGTTCTTGGAGCTGGCTCTTTGTCTGCACTTGTTGGCATTTCTGGTGTGATGGCTTCTTGATCTCCAAGTCTGGGATCAGACAGAAGAAAAACCCAGGGACTCACCACCATGTCCACCCATGGCCCTGATGTCCTAGACAGTTGCCTTCTCCTCTCCACCTTTCAGTCTTTTATGTGTCTAACGCATAACGCTCAGAATTATTAGCTGCACTGGTGGGAAGAGCATGGAGAGTTATGTCCAACTCCATCTTTCCGGAATTAGAAATCTTCACACATTTGTTTTTAAAATAATAGACTGAAAAAAAATTAACGTCCATATCTAAACAAACTCCTTCCAAACAGCTTGGCATTGCCGCGTTCATTGTGGAAGGGGACAGACTAATACATATGTACATGCGTGAATTTGAAACGTGCGGTTTTCTCGTGAATGCGGATTACATATATTGCATGTATCTTCACCACTTTTCTCATTCTTTTATGACATTTGTCCCTTGTCCAGCTCAGAATCCTCTTCTGAATTTAGAGTCCTAGGATCTGAGGAGAGAAGCGTCAGCCACAGAGCTTGTCCAGAGTCTCACGTTACACGCCAGGGCTGAGACTTCTTGCTCCTGTCGGTTTAATAAACTACAAAGAGTAACGGCGTCAGGGCTGATAAACTCAAAAAAAGAAAACTTGCAACCATATCTACGTTCATACAGGAAAAAATCAAATCGAGCATTTTCACTAAGCGGGATTCACTGGAAATGAAAGACATGGTGCCGGCCCCCTTTGCTGCTTCTGTGCTGTCTTTTTTCTTCCCCTGGAATGTGGTGACTGAGGAGGAGGAAACAGAGCTGGGGAGAAAGACGCCTCTAATACAGTGATATCCATTTCCATTAGCAAATAAACAGCCACAAATCAACCCCCTGATGTAAATGGTCAGTGACATTTGTCTTCCAGGTATGGGAGTTATGACCGTCTCAAGTTTGGGGAACATACTTCCAACTCTGCACCTGGAGGACCACTGGTGAATTTGATTTTTCAGCTTTTCCTAATGACAAATCCCTGAGTTGGAAGCAAAAAGGCAAATAACTGATTATAAGTGCAATGAAAGCCTCTTGGATTTACATAGACATTTACTTGTACCCTGTCACATTTTCTTAACCTCTAAACCTCCATGCAACATAGAAATGAACTTGTCTGGAATTGTTTTTTTCCCCCAAATTGCAGCCTATATTTCTGTAGCACTGATGCAATTATGCCACCTCGATTGCCTTGCAGGAGGAGGAAAAAAAAAAAAAAAAAGCACAAAGCAAAACTTTGTGTATCAAGAAAATAAAGCGTAGAAAATTGTCTGTGACGCACAGCAGCACAAAGACAGCTACGCTTCCCCAGCAAGTGGACGGAATAGAAGTAGACAGTTTCTATTAACAATAACAAGACAAAATACAGAGGCCCTTTATCTCTTAGAATGTAAATTTATACAAGGATTCATGCCGCCCTGCTGTAAATATCAAATACCCCTTAAGACCATAGAACAAGAATGAATTGATTTTCTTCCTAACCTCCCACCATCTGCAGATTCTCATAGCTCGGCATTATATCAATGCTAAATTAAAAATCCTACACTCCAAAACCATACGGGAGATTTGTGAGGTTCAAGCTGTTTATTCTTTAAATTATATGATTGATTTTGTATGTTCATATCTACTCTATCTGAATCATTTTTCAAGTTTATTCAATTGATTTCTTAGTGTTATGTGCTGCTCCTTCAATAACCTTTCTTTAGTGCATATCAGCTTTATATCTGTTCTCATTTACATTTATAGGCCGAGAGCAGCTGAAAGTATATTGATTTTCTTCAAGCACTTTGGTATACAATCCCTAGTTATTTGTGATGAATGCTCCTTCTCATTTATGGTATTAAAGTCTCTGAGAGGAAACCTGATTCGATTTCCATTAATTTGGGTCATCTGCCCTTCAGAGATGCTGGTGGAAGCTGGTGGGACAAAATTCATAAGTTAGCACGGCTGAAGCCAGGAGCGCAGCTCCAGCGAGAAGCACACCTTCTGTCGGCAACCTCTTCGGCCATGTGCCAACAATCTCCTTATTTCATTTCATAATTTTTATGAACAGCTTCAGAACAGTGAACGTGTCTTGGTCAAGGAACTCGTCTACTAATAGGGCGGCCGCAGCTCTTACCTGTTAGGCATCAGGGACCCACCGTCGAGGACATCCCTGGGCGCTCTGAACGGCGTACTGTGCAATTAATAAAAAGATGGTTTGGATAATTCCTCTTTACAAACCATTCAAAGTCTCAATCTTCTCTTCATTTCAGAGAGAGACGAAGAGGGGAGAGAGGGGGTGGGAGACGGGAGGAGGAACAAAAGGAGAAAGAAAGCGAACCACAGAGAAAGAAATAAGACGCCATGGTTCCGAAAGGGTAGAGGTCAAACGTGGATGATTTTGTATTTGCCCAGTAAGTCGGGTTCTGGGAGCGCCTGCCTAAACTCAGTAGATTAGCTAATGTCTGTGTACACACAGTATCTGTTAGTCTAATAAAGGCCTCGCGCTGCTCCATGCACGTCCAGCCCGCGACACGCGCTCAGCTCCCCAGATCAGCCTCAGGTCCCGTTTGGGGCTTACACCTAGAGCCCCCCAGCAGGTCGGTCCTCCCCTTCCAGTTTCCTTAAAAAATTCACTTATTTGGTTTCATTAGCAACATGTACATAATTTATTGGTGAAGCTTTTTACTGCAATTGCATACCCTTTAAAAAAAAAAAAAGGACCTATTTCATATTTATCCAACACTGGAACTAAACAGTGTGAAAAATGCTCTCCACTGGAAAATCACCAATTTCTTTTTTTTTTTTTTTTCTGACAAAGTGCCCCTTTTGAAGGCCCTAAAATTGTGCGCTGTCAATTAGAAATGGATACCTGACTTCAAGAGGCCTGCACTTGTTCTAATGGATATCCCATTTTGGTGCTAACTAGCTCTTTAAGACGTTGATTTTCATTTAAATGTTTAAAAGGCAACGCATACTTTCTAGATAAAATCTGGTAATCTCTCTGAGACACTAAGTAGGAAATGGGATCTTTCCTGAAATTTAATTTGTCAAATTACCTTGACCAAATAGAGGGGAGTCAAATCTTACAGTTAAATGTGAGGTACTTGTAACAGAATGATGGGAAATATGAGGAAATTGAAGGTGAATTTGGGAAGTTTGATTTCTGCCCTAAGAACAATGATGTCAGAAGTATATTTATTACATGGGAAAGATATTTGACCTTGTATCTACTTAAAAAGATAGACTGAAGTGTTTTGTTTCTTTTTTTTTTTTTTTTAAGATTTTATTTATTTATTTGACAGAGATAGAGACAGCCAGCGAGACAGCCAGCGAGACAGGGAACACAAGCAGGGGGAGTGGGAGAGGAAGAAGCAGGCTCCCAGCAGAGGAGCCTGATGTGGGGCTCGATCCCACAACACCAGGATCACGCCCTGAGCCGAAGGCAGACGCTTAACCGCTGTGCCACCCAGGCGCCCCTGAAGTGTTTTGTTTCTTAACCCCCATGGCTTTCCTTGTTTATTTTTTAAATATGGTGTCAATATAGACAGGCTCCTTCTAAGGTTGAGTTGGGTGAGAAGGAAAAGGCCTGTTAGCCTGGTGATGATGGCGATGGTGGTGGCAGCATTCCTGATGGTGATGTTGCTGGTGGTGGTACCCGTGTTGGTGTTGGTTTTGGGGGTGGGTGGTAGTGATCTTGCTGGTGGTGGTACTGGTGGTGGTTCTGGTGGGGGTGGGGGTGCTGTTGTTGGTGGGGGTGGGGGAGTTGGCGCTGGTGGTGGTGGCAGCAGGCTGTCTCTGGGCAACAGCTCCTCATCTCAGGGAGAGGCTGAGGTTTGCAGAGGCAGAAGGGGGGTAACACCTAGGGATAGAACTCAGACCAGAGACACAGGTGAGGGCTGCAGTCCTCCTTCAATTCACTTGTCCAAGTTCATCTCAGCTAAGAAATAGCACCTGGCTCGGAGCTGCACTGTTCTCATTGAGAATGAGAAGCCTGAATTCAGTGATTTGGGGGGTGATTTTCATCCCAATACTCCATGATTCGACGTACAGGTTTTATAGAGAACGTACACACAGTTGCTCCCGTGCCCAGTCTCCGGACTCTGGTGGGGATTCCCTTGCATGTGAGTCCTAACCAGACCACTTTGTGGGTGATCATTACAAACATGTAGTGAGACCTAAATCATGATTCATTAGCTGCATATAACACCCAGTGCTCAGCAGAACTACACCAAAAACTAATGATGTACTATATGTTGGCTCATTGAATTAAAGTAAAAAAGAAAATAAATAAATATTTGTTAGAATTTTTAAAAAAAGAGCTAAATCTAGATGTGCCTCAGCTTTGTACTAAACATTTTGTATATGTGACCCCTGAACCCTTATAGCAAACTGAACCCCAGTCGCTTAAGCGTTATTATGGGTGCGAGACAGTAAGTGTCTGGGGAATGAGAATAGCAACCAAGCCTGTCGTCAGTGTCTCATAAGACCTCAGTCACTTAAATATCCTCAAGAAACAGTGTGACACCTTTCTCTGGGAACTACTTTGGATTCTGGGCTGTCTGATCTAAGAGTCTCTCCTTCTCTGCCTATATTTAAACATTCGCCACTATGCTTATTCTTCATAATGCTGACCCACCCCCATCCAGGAGACTTCCTTCTCACTCCTTCAATGAGACATCATCTTTACTTTAAGGACAAAGAGCCCCTACACCTGCCTCTTACCCCAGTCACAGCTTGGCTTCGAGTGCTAACCCAAAGTCCACTTCCAGCAGAGGACACCATCCATCCTCCTCGTAACGTCTATGACAGACCTTTGCTGAAGAGAGTGTGTGTTGTGTGTGGGTGGGTGGTTGCCCACCAGAGGTGAGGGTGGGGGTAATGGGGGAACTACACGGTCACCTGCAAACTGTAATCACGGGTACAGGATATCTCCTGAAGGGTGGATCCTCTGATCTTGCTGAAGTGGAATATTCATTATCAACAGTTCATGTCTTCAGTCAAATAGTGGATATTTTTGCTGAGTTCTAATGAGCATGCAATAAAATCTGCATATATTAAGAGTCCTATTGAATGATTTTGACATTTGTCATTAGCTGTGGGGTCACCACAGAGAGAACATTTCCAACACCTGAGCAACCATGAGTCAAAGAGTTTTTAACGGTGTCCCGTGTTGTATGCAGGGCCGTTTTCACAGAGCAAGTGGAGGAGCATACGTGCAACCACGTTAAAGCTTCTGTTCCTATCACCTTCCTCGGTGCGAGCCAAAGATCCATTTGGAAATGCGGAGCTGACCCCCTGGCTTTTCTTCAAAGATGGTGAAGATTTTCATTCTCTCTCTTCCATTATTGTCCAGCTCCGTGGCTGGCACAGGTTCCACTGAGCCACTGATGCCAGGGGAACAGAAATCATGCCTGGGCGTCCTCTTCCTCATGCATAAAATCCAGCTAGCTCCTAGTCTCTAGTGACCGTCTTCCTGATTACCTCTGGATCAGTCTCGGCCCTCTTATGCCCATCCTCACTGACCTCGGTCAAGTACCTCTCAGCTAAGTAAGTTGAAATACAGTTTTCATGCGGCTTCCAGGAAAAAAAAAAAATCTCCTATACTGTTCCTACAGAAAACTCACTGACAGCTCATTTCTTTATTATTATTATTTTTTCTTCGCTGACCTCAGGGCTCAGGTACTGGGCCAGCTCTCTTCCACACATAAATAAAAATCCTGGCTTATAATTATGCTCATGCTTGAGCTCCCATCCAGGTCCAAACTCAAATAGCCAGGCTCCTGTTTGGCATTTCCACTTGGTGCTTAACTTCCCTCTCAGATGGAACGCATCCTAAACAGCTTTTCCCCTCCCCACCCTGATCTACGCCCCCAGCATTTCCAGTCTCAGGGAAAGACCACACCTTTCCACTCATGTTCACCCCAAATCCCATCTCCTCCACTTTCTCCTACACCCAGGCAAGCCCCGTTAGAAGGAACGTTCCCTTGTTGGACGTGGCAGTGGAGAATTTGAGAGGAGCAGCTGAAACTAGGAAAGATGTCACCACTTGGCTCACTGGTGGGGAAGGTGTGCAGGGAGGCATAAGAGACTGATAGAGTGGGCCCTGGGAACTTTTAAAACTAACCAGTTAAATCTGTCTTCCCAAAAAGATGCTGCACCAGGGTGAATTTCTGGGCACGGGATCCAAATTTAGTGGGACAGAGAAAATGGAAACAAATAAAAATTCTAGATAAAAGTGGAAAGGGGAAGCCAAGAGGTCTTGGAAAGCAATTACCATACTCCGAATGCTACCTGCAAACGAGGGGTGAGGGGGCCCTGAATTACAAATCAGATGCATCCCAAACACAGAGCCACGACTTTCCTAAAAGTTCAAGCAAACTAATGGTGCATAAAAACACACAATGGAAAGTACCAGACTTAAGTTGCCTACTATGAAAACAGACAGCAAAAATCACCAATGCGTAGTAGATACAATTCCAGAAAACCATTCCCCTAGAAACTCAGAGTATAACCCGCTATTTCAAAACAAAGTGAAAAGCATTAAGTCGAGGGCACACAGTATGAAAAATAACATGTATGAGAATTGTAAGAAAAAACTCTGAAATTAGGTGGCGTGATGCAGAAGAACCAGAAGGGAAGACATGCGAGGAATGTCACCACAGACCGGGCACTAAACTAGAACGCACACAGGAGCTGATCAGAAAAGCAGGTAATGTCACGATCGTAGAGAATGAAAATTCAGATCAAAAAGAAATGAAGAAAGAGACAAAAAGGACAAGAGGAAAAGGGACCAGTTTGGAAAGAAAAGAAAATTCCAACGTATATATGACAGAAGTCCGTAAGGAAGGAAACCAACGCAAAGAAACAAAACAAGTAGTAAAATCTATAATCCAAAACATTATTCTGAAATAATTTTTATCTTAAAAAGATTTGAAACTAGGGACTCCTGGGTGGCTCAGTCGGTTAGGCATCTTCCTTCAGCTCAGGTCATGATCCCAGGGTCCTGGGACTGAGCCTTGCGTGGGGCTCCCTGCTCAGTGGGGAGTCTGCTGCTCCTTTTCCCTACTCATGCTTTCTCTCCTGCTCTTTCTCAAATAAATAAATGAAAGTCTTTAAAAATGATAGATGAAAATAAATAAATAACAAGATCTGAAACTACATACTGGAAAGTTACACCATATATCTGAAAATATTAACGTAGGGTACCCAACATTATGACATTCCAGTCAAAGGGAAAAAAATCAGTTGGGGTTCTCAGCCAAAAGACCAAGTAAATTATAATGGAAAAAAATAGATTGTCATGAAATTTTTAATAGCAGGTCTTATTCTGCAAAAACAAAGGGAGTGTCATCTTTAAGAAAATCAAGGAAAGAGAATGTGAATCAAGAATTTTTACCCATTATAATTTGCCTTTTAACATAAAGGCTGCAGACAAACGCTGGTCAACATATGAAAACGTCAGGAATATTGCTTTCATAATGCCCTCCTGGGGGTCTGTGGACAATGAGCTGAAGCTACTAGAATAACTGGAAAAGCATTGACTTAAGTGCGGGTGGTCAGCTTTCAAGACATCCCTCCGTGTAGACAGGAGCCGCGACGGTCGCTAAGGGAAGAGAGTGTCGTGACTCTAGGCCTTGGTGATGGTGACAGGGCACAGCCTGTGGGGGGACAGTGGGCCACAGGCTGCACCAGGCCAGCCGGGGAAAACAGGGGCTGCCATTGTGAGACCGTTTGATGTGCGGTGTAGACAAGAGAAAGTGAGTAATTGTAGAAAATTCTAGTTCTGTCCCCTCCTGTGTCTCAGGCGGTAGAACATTTAGGAAGGAAGGAAGGAAGGAAATAGAGACAAACGTGAAGTAGAAGTTCAGTTAAGACCCTTTGTTCTAAATTTGAGCTCGTAACTCCCAAGAACAATAATTAATACAGTAGGGAGGAGCAGACTGTGGTTTGGAAGTACAGTTTTCCACAAAAACCAACAAACAAAATAGAGCTTCTTGGAGGTATCTGGCTGTACCAGACAGCCGGGTCGCTGAAGAGGTTACTAATAGTCACGTACACAGCACACAGGGTCTACTGGCCAATGGCGGGGAGAGACGATTTGAATTTCTAGAATATGAAAATTGATCGAAACCCATCATATATGTTTAAATCCATATGTTCAAAATAAAACCTAGGGGTAAAAAATCATTGGTTGCGGTGGCAGGTAGAGTACTGGTCCTCAGAATATGTCCATATACCAGTCTCCCAAACCTGTGACCTTGTCCGACAAAGGTCACCTTCCGGATGTGATGGACTGAAGGATCTCTAGGTGGGAAGATCTTCCTGGATTACCTGGGGATGCCTGGCGCAATCACAGGATCGTTTTAAGGGGGAGGCAGGAGAGTCAGGGACACAGGGAGAGGGAAGAGAGGTCAGAGCAGAGGTCAGGGAGGCGGGAAGATGCTCTTCGGGCCCTGAAGAGGGAGGAGGCAGCAGGAGCCAAGGAACGCAGGCAGCATGCGCGGGCGGGAAAGGGGGGGACGGATGTCCCAAGAGCCTCCAGAAGGAACACAGCCTGTGGAGCAGCTTTCGATCTGTGAGCACCAAAACTGCGAAATGGTAGGTGTGTGTTGCTTCCAAGCGCTGACGTCTGCAGCAACTTACTCCGGCAACAGTAGGAAGTGAGTACAGTCGTTTTGAGGGTGATATGGAACCAACTGATTCCACTGAAAACCCGTAAGTGAGGAACAGGAATCCGCCATTCGTCATGCCTTTCCGGTGTGAACAGTACCACCGGTTATCTAAACAATAGAAGCAAAGAAATACCTCTTCAGACATAGCCAAGCAAATGAATGGGACAAAAGAAAATGCTGGGAAATTATTATTTGACAAGGCCTGACAAATTAATGGATAGAGTCATCGAGCACCCATGGCTGCTAATGTCAGGAACAGAAGAAAGGAAATACTGCCACCATTAGTCTTGCAAAAACAAAACAAAACAACAAAACAAACAAACAAACCTTATATCTGATTAATTCTCTGTAAATAACCAGCTTACAGAAGATACAGGGGAAAAGAACCATTTAAACCCCACTGTCAGGAAGCAATTCGCACTAAATGTCCTGAACTTGTAAGAAACTAATCACAGGGGAAAGAAGGGATGAAAACACACCATTCAGAGATGCAAGACATATTCCTAAAAACTAGCAGAGATAACATAAACCGTCAGGAATGCTTCTCTGATGATGAAACACTAAGAAACACGGAGAAGTGATTACCCTGAGAACTGAGCCGGTGTTTACTTCCAGGTGGAGGGAGGGGGTCAGGAGGGGCAGGTGTGGGGGCAGGAGCACACAGAGGCTACAGGGGTGCAAGACTCAGAGTAACTCACCAAAGGCCCTGTGGCTTTATGCAGTTCATTGTGTCTGTTTAGTAAGATAATGAAAACCAACTGAGGCCCAGTAAAGCTGTCAGCCCCTTACTGGGGCAGTAAGAGATCCACTCCCCCCACACATCCTATTCCCTCCCTCGCCTGCCTGCCCCTCCCCATTCGCCCACCCCCACCCTCACTCCTCAACCCCTCCCCTCCTTCACTTACCCCCCCCAGTCCCCCTCCCCTCCCCCACCTGCCCCACTCCCCCCCCCAGTCACAATTTCTCCTGGTTTCTTCCAACACAAAGTGCATATTACTCCCTCTGCTGAGGACATTTTCCCTTAAAACTCATCTCTTCCACATCATTCTCGAAATGTGTGCTCAGATGTCACCTCTTCAAAATGGATTTCCTGTCCCTCCCGCCCACTTTGGGTTTCTCCTCCAAGCTTGTTGGCCTGCGCGGCCTCCCCGCTCCCTGGGATTCCTGTATGTCTTTGCTTGTGCACCTGTCCTGTCTCCGCCAGCAGGCCCGCGGCCTCCTCTGCTGTTCTTCCCGGGCCGCCTGTGCTCCCACCCAAAGGCAACCGCCCAGATTCCACACCTAAAAGGAGGCGCTCTGGACTCACAAATGTGTTTACACATCTGCTGTCATTTCAAACTCTATACAAAGAACTTCAAGAATCTGCACACCTGCAGTTTCAGCCTTAAAGTAAGTGTAAGATAAGTTACATATGGCTTCTTATCACATAAAATGAACCCTTGTAACTGCCCATAAAACTCTTAGTAACTACTGGGCGGGTTCGGTGGGCGGAGCGTGAGACGCTTGATCTGGGGGTCCTGAGCTCGAGCCCCACACTGCGTGTAGAGCTTAATAATTAATTATTTTAAAAAAACCAAC